>NC_084472.1:61573759-61876789 GCF_027409185.1 Cynocephalus volans
AATGTGTTTTCCTTGGAAATGAGTCCCCATCCCACCCTAAAATCACACAGCCCAATTCCACCAACCCTAAGCCGTGACATCCTGGCCTGTGCTAGTGAGCCCTAACACACATAAATCTTCAGAATGCATATCCCTCAGAACATCCTCAGAAGTCCTGAGTATTCAACAGCATCAGTCACCTGGTATCATGATGCCCTCCTGCCTGCCTTAGAGGCTTGTTTCTGGGAACTCACTGCTCTGTCTAACTGGAAGTCTCATGGTGACGCCCAGTCACCCTGGATGTCCTCAATCTGTTCCCTCAAGCTCATTTCTTAAGGCAGTAAATTTTTATGACTCTGTCACTCCTTAAATGGAACTGCAGTTATTGCAGAAATCATTTGAAAATAGTCTAGTTCTCATCCTGGAACAAAAGTAAGATGTCTTTCCATTTCCAACAGGTGGTTCTCATTTTCTTATGCTGTGTAAATTTTTCCCTACTTTCACAGCTTAAACATGATACTTTAATTATTACTTTTATAGAATATGGTTTCAGAAAATGACTTTCACAAAACATAATCCTACTTAATTGAAATAAAAATTTTATCACTATACTGATTTAAAATCTATTAAGAAAATATTTACTTGAAATAGAAAGCATTAATATCTCAATGTATAATTGTACAACTAAATTTGTTTCTAAAATTTTGTGTAGACTAGTCCAATAAAATTTCAATAAATAATAAAATCATATTATTAAAGTATTAAAAATAAATGCTGAAAACATTAAAAATTAAGCAAAGAGCCAAAATGACTACTTTTGATGTCTTAATGTCAATTTTCCTAAGCCAATTTGTAGTACTTATAACTTTTATGCCTTTTTCCATAGATCAACAGAAACCACTAAAGAAATTTAAGGTGGTGGAGATCAGGAACTCCTTCACAAGTTTGCTTCCAGGTTGTAACTAAAGCAATCTCAGACAAAATTATATCACACACATAATTCACTAGAAAGAGATGTCATTATTAAAGTTAACCCAAATGCATTCTGATACCTATTTTAAACTTGTCTAATTTCCAGCTGAATGGTGAGTTTAACATGCCCGTCGCTCAGCAACTTGCAACATGAAACACTTCTTCAGCACGGGCTAGATGTGGAAACACATCAGAAAATAGCCAGTGCAGTATCAGAGGACTAGCTGAGGTCCACATCCCCAAGGCTACAGGCCCTGGTGGATCCTGTTCATACAAAGAAAATCTCTAATGACATTTAGTATATCCCCATTTCTGGATGCCTTCAATTTTACTAATAAGAGCCTATTTGTAGTATTTATTATGCCTATTATATTATAAAAAAATGGTGACATCCAATACACTAGTTAGTACAACTTTGGCTATTGGTCTAGAGATTTTAAGAAAAAGCTTGTGCTGGTGATCTTTGGAGGGTTGCTTTTTCTGATATAATATTTTCCAACTACTGTCAAAGTGTAATGTCCACACTCTGAATAACATGTTAGTGGACCACTGCTAAATTCAGTCTTAAGCTACTGTTATATATATACAAACACACATGAGGGTACTTCAAAAAGTTCATACAAAAATGGAATTAAAAGGTAATACAAATCTTTCCATGAACTTTTTGAAGAACCCTCATGTGTGTGTGTCTTTGTTTCTAATATCATTGTTTTTATTTTTGTATTTTAAAATAACCGACATTAACACAGATGCTTTTCAATAAAGTTATAGAGTACAAGTAAAATACAAAGAATTAACTTATTAATAGGATAAAATAAGTAAAAATAAAGTTTACAGAAAATAAAGTGATTGCATATTAAGAACACAGAATACTCTGATAATGCCACAGACTGAACTTACATAAATGTACACAAACACAAGTCTTATGACTAACAACATATGAAAATGCTAACAATAAATGCCTTAAAATTAGAAATAAATCTGAATTCAGGTTATACTTAAAGGTAAATATTATTTTAAGGCAAAAAAAAAAAGAAAAGAAAAAGAAAAAAATCAAGGTAGCCTGAAGATATGACCAAACAGGAAATCATACATTGAAAAATAAATAAATAAATAACAGCACCACAAAAACCGCTATCTTCTCTTTGTAATACTTCCTTTACTTTTATAAATTGTGTTGACTTGCTCTGCTATAGTTCTCAAATTCTAAAGCTGATAAAAAAATAAATAAATAAAATCTAAGTATAACGGTTCACCTGGAAGGAAAAAGAAGAACATTTGATGGATCTATTATTTACCAAAACACTCTTGAGCACCAGTAATTGAGAACAGACAAAACTATTCCAGCACTAACTTGCACAGACACAATATGCCTAAAAATTAATTTACACTGTGAGTGATGAGTTTAGCCATCACTGTTAAAATCTCCTTTTTAAAGAAAGACTCAGATACATTTATCAGCTCTTTTGGAAAAGCACTGTCAAATTTTTTGGTTGTTTTTTATTATTTTACCATTAAAATGGCTTATGAAATCTTTCTTAATATCAAGTAAATGGAATATAAGGGCAAACTGAAAAAAAAAAGTGTTTAGAAGGAAATCAGAGGGCTGGCCCATGGCTCACTAGGGAGAGCGTGGTGCTGACAACACCAAGTCAAGGGTTAAGATCCCCTTACCGGTCATCTCTTTCTTTTTTTTTTTTTTTTTTTTTTTTTTTTTTAAAAAAAGAAGGAGATCAGGTTTTATATACATGTCATAACTATTTACATTAGTGGATATAAAAACTGAAACAAGAATTTATTATTTCATTCAACTTAATCAACCATATTCTATTATTTCTAGTTAAGAAGTATTTTGGTAACAAAACAAAACAAAACAAAAACATACATTGTTCAACCCTTTTTCCAATTTCAAGCACATTCTGAAGAAAGATTTTCCTCAAAAGAATAATGACAATAGCAAAAGTCAAACATAACCCCAGGTTTTACTCATTATACTTTAAGTAAATATAATAGATAAAAAGTAGATAAAATATGAATAAATGAACATGGACCAGACATACATTATCAAGATACACATTATCAAAGCAGTATCCTCAGTTGAATGTCAACTTATCTAGGCCTATTTCAGAAAAGAAGCACAGAGAAACTCTAAATGCTCGTGACTGTCCTAGACCATTCCTTTGAACATGTTGGGGACATAAAACCAACTTTCTCTCTATCCTTCAGCTTTCGATTATTACTTAGTCTTAAAACAGTAGAAGTCATTTAAATTTTATTTTTAATTAGGAAAATTTTCAAACAGACACAAAAGTGTAGATAATAGCTTAGAGCACTGTGTACCAATCAGCCGGGTTTCAAAATTATCAATGTATAGATAGCCTTGCTTCATCTATATCCAAAGTTACTCCCTCTCCATCTTACCAAAGCAAGAAGGAAATATTGTTTTAGTCATAAATACTTTAGTATGTATTTCTACAAGCCACATAACATTGTGATTTTTAGTATAACAATAATGTCATCATCAAATTTCAAAAATATTTTCCTAATATTATCTAATAGTGATCACATAATCCCAGTCTTGCATTATCCATCATGGTTTCCCTATACCGTATTTCTACAAAAAATGTAATGGAAATAATGTAAAACAACACTAATGTAAAGGTACCCATACAGCATTTATACCAAACTTCCTAGATTGCAAAAAATACATCCAAAAAACCGTAATAACATGAGAAGGCAAATACAAATGATCACATAATGAGAGACTACATAGGTGTATGTGTGTGTGTGTAAAATATATGTGTATATATATATTATATACATGGAGGTATGTCTAAATATGTATGTATATGTGTACGTACACGTGTACACACATACACTTATATATAATGTATACAAATGTATCAAGTATATCATATATTTGAGTGTACAAGTATATATGAGTGTTGTATGTTTATCTCAAACCTAGATGTATATAGCTCAGAGTTATAAATGGTTATAAAGCTTTTGGCATTGATGTTAGTTACTTACTTCGAAATTCTTTCAGAAGATCGGATGGGTAACCAGTTCTTGTGATAAAATAATCAAGCAGTTTTACTGTTCTGGTGCTTCTTCATAATGAAAATGAGAAACTGTTTGCATCTACAGCAGGCATAAATTGTTTATGTTGTATGATCTCCTTTATTAAATTCACTTGCAGTATTTCTAGAATGAATCCTTGCCACATTAGAGCCATGTAGGGAATGCATTGATGGCATGTTCATTGTGGCACGGATATCCCAAGTGGCATTAAAATCCTCGAACATGATGGATTTACTTATGGTGCTGTTTGTTGGCACAACAAATTAACATTGTCATAGTTACGTCTGGAAATGAGCAGTTAAAATAGGTAATCCTTTAAGCCTTATGGCTGAATTTTTGTGGTTTTTAACTTTGAAAGGTTAAACATGTGTTAACCTCTTTTGATGGCTAATTAGGATTTACTAACAGAAACAGAATATTTCAAGTAAAACTGTCTTTGGTAGTGAATGAACAGCAGAATATTTTACAAATACAAATAGAGTTGTATATTTTTTCATAAGTTATTTGGGAATTTTTTCCTGAGATTATAATTTATTGCACATATACATCTGTGAAAGCTATCCATCTATCCTGAGTTCATCTGTGAAAGAAAGTTATCGCTTGCTCTTATTTCAATTTTTCACGCTATTATTGACTTATTTTAAGCTCAGTGTTGGTGAAAGGAGGTAGTGCATTTTAAATCGACCTTCATATGCTTTTAAAATACAATAAATCTATTGGCTAATGGAATGTTTATTTGATCCTAAATTGTATAAAATCAATAAATTTGGTGTTACTCTTAACTTAGTAGTAATCATATGCACATAGTAATTCTATATCATACGCAAAGTAGTTAAGCAAATGTTTTCCTTCTTAGTAAAATTTCAAGATTCACTTTTCTGCAGTAAAAACAAATGTAGGCTAAAATAGTCTTGCACCATGTAGATGTAAGGTTTCTAAAATTGTATTACAAGACTTTGGTAATAAAACATTTCAAATGCCCATTGACAGATGAATGGATAAAGAACATGTGATATATATGTGTGTGTTTGTGTATACATATATGTATGCACAGACATACACACACACATACACACACAATGCAATATTATTCAGCATTTAAAAAGAAGATTCTGTCGTTGTGACAACATGGGTGATCCTGGAGGACACTATGTTAAGTGAAATAAGCCAGACACAAAAAGAAAAATGCTGCATAATCTCACTTATATGTGCAATCTAAGAAAAAAAAATGCATGGAAACAGAGAGTAGAATGGTGACTTGCAAAGGTGGGGATGTGTAGGAAATGAGGAGAACTAGTGCAAAATGGGCAAACCTGCATCCACGTAGGATGAATAAGTCCAGAGAAGTAACGTACAGCATGAAGATGATAGTCAATAATATTAAATGGTATATTTTAAAATTTCTGAGAGAGTAAATTTCAAATGTTTTCACCACGAAGAATGGTAAGTATTTGAGCTAACAGATATATTAATTAGGTTGATTTTATCATTCCGTATTGTGTACATATGTCATAACATCACTTTGTACCCCATAAGTATATACAATTATAATTTGCCAATTTACAATAAAAATCATGAAATCATAGAGACTAACTCTATAGAGTATATTACTTATGTCAGAGTTAGATAAATTATTAATAAATATTTTCAGAATGGAAAATAAATTAAAATATTGATTAAAATTTTAAAAACAGAAACATCTGGAAAAATTAGATTAATAAAGGTTTAAAATGAATAGACAGGAATTTCTGTAGAATTACGGGGACACCTCCATAAATACTACAATAAACATGCAAATCAAGAAGGAGAGCAGTGAGAAGTTTCAAGATGGCGGCGGCTGCGGTGGCTGGCACGGAGTAGCTGAGGTGGAAAAGGTGGCCACTGGGCCTCAGGCAGCCGGGAAACTTGTGGACCTTCCTCTGGCCATCTCTTAAGGGAGGACTGCTGCTGCTGGCCGGTCGTGGGGGCTCAACGCCACTTTGCCCCCGGCAGGAGAGGCTGCCTCATTTACAGGCAACAGCTTTGAAGTGTGGAGCAGGAAAAGAACTGATTCTTAGCTGCAAAAGTGAGTCTTGAAACAGGGAACACGGCGCCAGGACTGCTGTGGATGCAGCCAGGATCCCGGAGGCTGGGGCCGCACTGAAGGCGGCCAGCTGCCCTATTCAGGATTCGAGGTTTCAGGCCGGCATTAAAGAAGATTCCTGGGAGCGCCCGAGCGGCGCCGCGACTGAACAGCCCGAGGCGGCAGCGCCGAGAACACGGAAGGCAACAAACCAGAGACAGAGCGAGCGCCCGACCTGGCACAGCACTGTGAGTGATCCCTGGCACAGCTCTGTTCGGGGGGTGGATGCCCACGCGGCTCCCCGCCTGCACCACCAGGCCACTCACTGCCCCGGTGCTGCCTCCATTTTCCCAGGTGCGGGCAGCTCCGCCCTGCTCGGCCATCACTGAGCCCATTTGCTTGGCCTGGCGCGGGGCTTTCCAGACCCTGCGGGCCGACCTCCTCTCCCACTCCCTCCACGGTTCTCTGGCAGGGCTGGGGGTGTGGGGCATCCCGACCAGTTTTGGGAGGGCTAGGAAGTACGGGCGGGCCGACTGTCACTCCACCACACCCTGGACTCCGGCCCCGGTAAACTTATGTTACTGGGAGGCAGATACCATCTCTGCGACCACCAGTTTGGAAAAAAGCCTAACGAATTTCTGGTTGGGAATAGTGTGGTAGGAGAGTTCCCAGGTCCGCTTGAACCTGCCGGAGAGCAGGCTGCAGGCGGGCACTAGACTCGGTTTATACCGGGGGGATACAAAGGTGAACAAGACCCGAGAAAGATCTACACAGTGCTACAAAGGCACCCAGAGAGACCGGTCGTCTGTGCCTAGCAGAAACCTGGTAGACTTCCTGGGCGAGGCGGTGCTGAGCAGGGTCTTGAAGGCCCAGCTGATAGACGAGGGGTGCAGAAGACACGCCCCAGCCCAGCACAGTGTGCACAGAGGGGGGAGACATGCGGCCAGGGAGGCGGAGACTCAACAGAAACCACACACCCGGTGGGGTCGCCACTGCACGATCTAACAGCCTGGGCCAGAGCACACGGAACGGGGAGAAGTCCTGTACAGAAAGTGAAAGCTCAACAGAGATCACACACCCTGTGGTACGTGATCCACCAGCCCAGCAGAGTACAAGCTGACCAGAAAGGTGGATCCCCGGAGAAGCCCAAGACCCGAGGCAACCACACACACAAGACACTAGAGGCCAACTGAGCAGTCACGGCGGGAGCCATACCAAATTGGCAACCACAGCAACATCCTAGTTAGTCATTAGTCTTAAACCGGTGGACTGTGAAACCCCCTGCCACAATGAATAAACACCAAAAAAAAGACACCAGAAATACAAAAAATCAAGAAAGTACACCACCAAAAGTTAATAAATCTCATACTCTAGATCCTATAGAACAAGAAGCCCTTGAAATAACTGACAAGGAATTTCGAGTGATAATTCTAAGGAAACTGAATGAGATACAAGAAAACTCAGCTAGACATCATGATGAAATGAGGAAAAGTATACAGGATCTGAAAGAGGAAATATACAAGGAAATCAATGTCCTGAAAAAAAATGTAGCAGAACTTGCTGAACTGAAGAAGTTATTCAGCGAAATAAAAAACACAACGGAGAGTTTAACCAGCAGGCTTGTCGAAGTTGAAGAGAGAACCTCTGAACTTGAAGATGGGCTGTTTGAAATAACACAAGCAGACAAAAAGAAAGAAAAAAGAATCAAGGACATGGAAGAAAATCTGAGAGAGATATCAGACAACCTCAAGCGCTCAAATATCCGAGTCATGGGTATTCCAGAAGGGGAGGAAAATGGAGATTCCATTGAAAACATATTCAACAAAATAGTGGCAGAAAACTTCCCAGGTATAGGAAAAATCACAGATCTTCAGATCCAGGAAGCTCAACGATCTCCAAACGTATTCAACCCAAAAAGGCCTTCTCCAAGACATGTCATAGTCAAATTGGCAAAACTCAGAGACAAAGAGAGAATCTTAAAAGCTGCAAGAGAGAAGCGTCAAATCACCTATAAGGGAGCCCCAATCAGGTTAACATCAGACTTTTCATCACAAACCCTAAAAGCTAGAAAGGAATGGGATGATATTTTCAAAATACTAAAAGACAAAGATTGCCAGCCAAGAATACTCTACCCTGCAAGGCTATCCTTCCGAAATGAGGGGCAAATAGTATATTTCTCAGACAAACAAAAACTGCGGGAGTTCACTACCACAAGACCACCCTTACAAGAAATCCTCAAGGGAGTACTGGGTTTGGTTCCTGAAAAATAACTACCACTGCCATAAAAACCTAAGAAAAATCTAAACCCGCTAGTACAATAAAAATGGCATTCATGAAGAGAAAACAAGCTAACAAAAACACTATCTACAACCTAAGGAACCAACAAACAAAGAAACCAAACAGTAAATCAGAAAGCAAGGAACAAAAGACACCTAAGACAACCAAACAACCAATAAAATGCTAGGAATAAATCAACACCTTTCAATAACAACTCTTAATGTTAAAGGCTTAAATTCCCCAATTAAAAGACACAGACTGGCTGACTGGATCAAAAAGCAGGACCCAACTATATTCTGCCTACAAGAGACCCACCTCACCCATAAAGATTCACACAGACTAAGAGTGAAAGGATGGAAAAAGATTTACCATGCAAACAGAAAAGAAAAACGAGCTGGAGTGGCTATTCTTATATCTGACAAAATAGACTTTAAACTAAAAACCATAAAAAGAGACAATGAGGGACACTACTTAATGATAAAAGGACTGATCCATCAAGAAGACATAACAATCATAAATATGTACGCACCCAATGTTGGAGCAGCCAGATTTATAAAACAAACTCTATTAGACCTAAAGAAGGAAATAGACACTAATACCATAATAGCAGGGGACCTGAACACTCCACTGTCAATATTAGACAGATCATCTAGGCAAAGAATCAGTAGAGAAACACAAGATCTAAACAAGACTCTAGACCAATTGGAATTGGCAGATATCTAGAGAACATTCCACCCAACAACCTCAGAATATTCATTCTTCTCATCAGCACATGGATCATTCTCCAAGATAGATCACATATTAGGTCACAAATCAAGTCTCAATAAATTCAAAAAAATTGCAATTATCCCATGTATCTTCTCAGACCACAATGGATTAAAACTAGAAATTAATAACAAACAAAACTCTGGAAACTATACAAACACATGGAAATTAAACAGCATTCTACTTAATGACATATGGGTCCAAGAAGAAATCAAGCAGGAAATCAAAAAGTTTATTGAAACTAATGAAAACAATGATACATCATACCAAAACCTGTGGGATACTGCAAAAGCAGTATTGAGGGGAAAATTTATTGCATTAAATGCTCACTTCAGAAGAATGGAAAGATGGCAAGTGAACAACCTAACACTTCACCTTAAAGAACTAGAAAAACAAGAACAATCCAATCCTAAAGTTAGCAGACGGAAAGAAATCATTAAGATCAGAGCAGAACTGAATGAAATTGAAAACCAAAAAACAATTCAAAAGATCAACGAATCGAAAAGTTGGTTTTTTGAAAAGATAAATAAAATTGACAAACCATTAGCATGGCTAACAAAAAAAAGAAGAGAGAAGACTCAAATAACAAAAATTAGAAATGAAAAAGGCGATATTACAACTGATTCATCTGAAATACAAGGAATCATTCGAGACTACTATAAACAACTATACGCCAACAAATTTGAAAATCTGGAGGAAATGGATAAATTTCTGGACACACACAAGCTCCCAAAACTGAACCGTGAAGACGTAGAAAATTTGAACAGACCAATAACAATAAAGGAGATTGAAGCTGTTATCAGAAGGCTCCCAACAAAGAAAAGCCCAGGACCAGATGGATTCACAGCAGAATTTTACCAAACATTCAAAGAGGAATTGACACCGATTCTTTACAAACTATTCCAAAAGATTGAAACGGACGCAAATCTCCCAAACTCATTCTATGAAGCAAACATCATCCTGATACCAAAACCAGGTAAAGATATAACCAAAAAAGAAAACTACAGGCCGATATCCTTGATGAATATAGATGCAAAAATCCTCACTAAAATACTAGCAAACAGAATACAGCAACACATACGAAAAATTATTCATCACGATCAAGTGGGATTCATCCCAGGGATGCAAGGTTGGTTAAAAATACGCAAATCAATAAATGTGATACACCATATTAATAAACTCAAACACAAGGACCATATGATCATCTCTATAGATGCTGAAAAAGCATTTGATAAAGTTCAGCACTCATTCATGACAAAGACCCTCTATAAGTTAGGTATAGAGGGAAAGTATCTCAACATAATTAAAGCCATATATGCCAAACCCACAGCCAATATCATCCTGAATGGGGAAAAGCTGAAAGCTTTTCCTTTAAGAACAGGAACTAGACAAGGATGCCCACTCTCACCACTCCTATTCAACATAGTGTTGGAAGTACTAGCCAGAGCAATCAGAGAAGAGAAGGAAATAAAGGGCATCCAGATTGGAAAAGATGAAGTCAAACCGTCCCTGTTCGCAGATGACATGATCCTATATATCGAACAGCCTAAAACCTCTACAAAAAAACTGTTGGAATTGATAAATGATTTCAGCACAGTAGCAGGATACAAAATCAACACACAAAAATCAGTAGCATTTCTTTTCTCCAATAGTGAACATGCAGAACGAGAAATCAAGAAAGCCTGCCCATTTACAATAGCCACCAAAAAAATAAAATACTTAGGAATTGAGTTAACCAAGGATGTGAAAAATCTCTATAATGAGAACTACAAACCACTGCTGAGAGAAATTAGAGAGGATACAAGAAGATGGAAAGATATTCCATGCTTTTGGATTGGAAGAATCAACATAGTGAAAATGTCCATACTACCCAAAGTGATATACAAATTCAATGCAATCCCCATCAAAATTCCAAAGACATTTTTCTCAGAAATGGAAAAAACTATTCAGACATTTATATGGAACAATAAAAGACCACGAATAGCCAAAGCAATGCTCAGCAAAAAAAATAAAGCTGGAGGCATAACACTACCTGACTTTACGCTATACTACAAAGCTATAATAACCAAAACAGTATGGTACTGGCATAAAAACAGACACACTGACCAATGGAATAGAATAGAGAATCCAGAAATCAACCCACACACTTACTGCCATCTGATCTTTGACAAAGGCACCAAGCCTATTCACTGGGGAAGGGACTGCCTCTTCAGCAAGTGGTGCTGGGATAACTGGATATCGATATGCAGGAGAATGAAACTAGATCCATACCTCTCACCGTATACTAAAATCAACTCAAAATGGATTAAGGATTTAAATATACACCCTGAAACAATAAAACTTCTTAAAGAAAACATAGGGGAAACACTTCAGGAAATAGGACTGGGCACAGACTTCATGAATACGACCCCAAAAGCACGGGCAACCAAAGGAAAAATAAACAAATGGGATTATATCAAACTAAAAAGCTTCTGCACAGCAAAAGAAACAATTAAAAGAGTTAAAAGACAACCAACAGAGTGGGAGAAAATATTTGCAAAATATACATCTGACAAAGGATTAATATCCAGAATATATAAGGAACTCAAACAACTTTACAAGAAGAAAACAAGCAACCCAAATGGGCAAAAGAGCTAAGTAGGCATTTCTCTAAGGAAGATATCCAAATGGCCAACAGACATATGAAAAAATGCTCAACATCACTCAGCATCCGGGAAATGCAAATCAAAACCACATTGAGATACCATCTAACCCCAGTTAGGATGGCTAAAATCCAAAAGACTATGAACGATAAATGCTGGCGAGGCTGCAGAGAAAAAGGAACTCTCATACATTGTTGGTGGGACTGCAAAATGGTGCAGCCTCTATGGAAAATGGTATGGAGGTTCCTCAAACAATTGCAGATAGATCTACCATATGACCCAGCTATCCCACTGCTGGGAATATACCCAGAGGAATGGAAATCATCACGTCGAAGGTATACCTGTTCCCCAATGTTCATCGCAGCACTCTTTACAATAGCCAAGAGTTGGAACCAGCCCAAATGCCCATCATCAGATGAGTGGATACGGAAAATGTGGTACATCTACACAATGGAATACTACTCAGCTATAAAAACGAATGAAATACTGCCATTTGCAACAACATGGATGGACCTTGAGAGAATTATATTAAGTGAAACAAGTCAGGCACAGAAAGAGAAATACCACATGTTCTCACTTATTGGTGGGAGCTAAAAATTAATATATAAATTCACACACACACATACACACATACACACACAAACCGGGGGGGGGGGAAGAAGATATAACAACCACAATTATTTGAAGTTGATACAACAAACAAACAGAAAGGACATGGTTGGGGGGGAGGGGGGGAGGGAGAAGGGAGGGAGGTTTTGGTAATGGGGAGCATTAATCAGCTACAATGTATATCGACAAAATAAAATTTAAAAAAAAATAAAATAAATAAAAATAAAAATAAAAATAAATAAATAAAATAAAATTTAAATAAATAAATAAATAAACAAATAAATAAATAAATAAAAGGAGAGCAGTAATAAATGCATAATGCAGAATGACATAGATAGAAAACTTAAAACTGTGTGTAAATAAGGAGAGAGGCACATTCTAAAATGTCTTGGAACAAAGCTGAAATGTGATTCCCCTTCTCTACATGAACCTATAGGAAGTGTTATGACACCATTTAGCAAAGTCTAGGACTTAATTCAGGGATCGGGATATATTTTCTATAAAGGCCAGATAGTAAATATTTTAAGAGCTACAGTTCATACACAGTTTTTTCTGTAGCTATTCACCTCTAAAAGCAACCATAGACATGTAAAGAAATGAGATGTACAGGAATACGATAAAAATGCATTTACCTAAACAGGTCAATGTGCTGGATGTGGCCAGTAGTACTTAGTTTGCAGATCCCTGTTATAATCGTGCCATGTACTCACTTGGATAAACAGTGGACAGCAGATGAGTATTTCCACTTTGATCATGATAACAAACTAAAGTTATTTTGCTAACCTACCATCAGGACCAGCTACATAATTTACGGGGCCCAGTAAAAATTGAGAATCCAGGATGTGTTCTCCAAAACTTACTGAGAATTTCAAGAAAGCAATAGCAGAGCCTTAAACAAGCCATGGGGCACTCTCAAACACGTGACTCTGTGCCACTGCACACACCCAATGCTCATGAAACTGGACCTATCCACCATACCGTTTACCCTTGCTTCTTGCTTCTGTAACTCCAAGTTTTGTGGATTTTCTTATCTTTGAAAAATCTATTCACTTAACTCCCAAGGTGTTCATTCTTTACGTATTCAAATATTGAATTTACCAGCACTACTCTGTAAATCGTATCTCTCTTATAAAATATTTACCTGAAATTCTTCAAAACTTACTTAATACTAATATCCTCCATGACCCAGAAGTGACAAAAAGGACAACAATTAAAATCCCAGTCTGCCAAAAATCTTTCTCCAGTCTGAGAAACAACAGCAAGGCAGCAGTTTAGCTCAGGCATAGAGTTCAAGGTTCAGTCCCCACACGAAGTCTCCTCCGAAGCAGGATTTAGCCATGGTACAGCAAATTAAGCAAATTAGTTCCAGGGAAGTGCTTAAGTGCTGGCGGTTGCTTTTAATCCATCACAGAATGTAAAAAAGTAATATAAAAAATGAAGATGAATTTCTGATATTGAGCAGTGCAGTACAGGTCTAACACCACCAAAGAGCACCTTTTAAACCCCGAAAAGGTAGCTGTCGTATCAAATGTATTTGTATCGATTTAAAGACACAAAGATTGGAAAAGAAAAGAGAAATATGACACCAACAAAGCACCAGCAATGGATCCATAAGAAGAAAAGGTTTATAAAATGTCTGACAGAGAATTCAGAAGAATCCTTTTAAAAATATTCAGGGAGTCACAAGGAAATACAGATAGAAAATTAAATGATATTTGGAAAACAATCCAGGAGAAGAAGAAACTTGAAAAAGAGAATCAATGTTTTACGAAACAAGTAGAAGTTCTAGAAATAGAGAATATGTTCTTTAAACTGAAAAGCTCGATAGAAAGCTCAAACAGTAGACTTGATCAAACAGGAAAGAATCAGTGAGCTCAAAACAGAACAGAAATAAAATCAATATATGAAAGAGACAACTGTGCTCCTATTTTCATTGCAACACTATTCACAATAGCGAAGAAATGGAATCAACCTAAGTGCCCATCAAGGAATAAATAGATTAAAAAAGGGGGGTATATATACACAATAGAATACTAATCAGCTATTTAAAAAATGAAATGCTGTCATTTGCAAAAACATGGATGAAACTGAAGACCATTATGTTTAGTGAAATAAGTCAGGCACAGAAAGACAAATACCACATGATCTCACTCATATGTGAAACCTAAGAAAAAAAGAGGTTCTCATAGAAGTACAGAGTAGAATAATGGTTACCAGAGGCCAGAAAGCGGGGAGACAAAGTGGCAGAGCAATGGGTGCAAAGCTATGCTAGATACTCTAAGTGAATCAATGTACAGTATATGCATGTATTGGAACAACATACTGTACCCCACAAATATGTACAAGTAAATATTAAAATATTTTTTCAAAAATCTATTTTGTTGATTGAAGCTGCCTCTACTACCAAGAGATGAGACAATAAATAGCCAACATGTGAACCATTAGAAATGTTACTAATATAAATATAATACAGTTATATATTCATTTTATACTTAAATTATACTATATTTTTGTATCATGTTGTCTTATGTTGTAAATGGTGTTACCATTTATTGCCTGTACACTTTTATTAACATACCAGAACGAAACACTATTAATAAATGGAAGAGATAACATGTTTAGTGCATTACAAGAGCTTTGAAGAAGCTTTAGGATAATTTATATGGTAGCATCAAATAAGGTATTCTAAAGCTTTATTTCCAGCAACTTATTTTCACCTATTTCATTAATTTCATAGTAGACAATTTAGGATATATTTGATTTAGTGTCTGCTTTTCTGCTTTACAACTTCAGAAAACCACATATTCCCATATTGTACAAATAGTGGCAAACAACGATATAAATGGCACACATTTATTTAGAATAACACAAAATGTGACAAATAAAACAATAATTATATTGAAAAAAAAGAAAAGGAGAAATCAAAGTGCTGCATTTAAACTGTTAAGAGGTTAAACAAATTTGTCTTGCTGTAATTGAAAATACAGTGTTAATTGCCCAAGCATTTCTTTTCTTATAAAGTTTTTAAAAGCTTTGGTTTCAAATGTACAAATTTCTTATAGTTGTAAATTATTTTCTTTAGTTTTAAAATTTTATTTTACAACATTAAGAAAAAATATCCATCAATATCTGCTATATAAATGTTTTATTCATTATTTTTCTTTATGTAGTGGAAGATAGTTTGATAGTATTATAACAGTTTCAGTCATTGATAATTGATATGATAACATAATACTTATTAAAACTATCTACTTTTTTCTTATAAAAATATATAATATCTGTATGTGCTCTGCATATTACTAATTTGTCTGCCTAAATTAGCCTCTTCTAGATTTTATCAACAGTCTTTTTATTGTTAGATATTCTGTTCATTTTCTGATTGCAATATAATTATTGTTTTATTTGTCACATTTTGTGTTATTCTAAATATATGTGTGCCATTTATATTGTTGTTTACCACTATTTGTACAATATTGGAATATGTGGTTTTCTGAAGTTGTAAAGCAGAAAAGCAGACACTAAATCAAATACATCCTAAATTGTCTACTATGAAATTAATGAAATAGGTGAAAATAAGTTGCTGGAAATAAAGCTCCCTTTTTCTAAAACATTTCCTTGTGTTGATGTGTTAGCATTTTTTAAATTGGTAAATGTTTTTTTCAAAAACATATATATGAGTCCCTGGTTTTAATTCTTTTGAGGGTATACTCTGAAGTGGAATTTCTAGACCATATGTTAATTCTATGTCTAATTTTTTGAGGAACCACCATACTGTTTTTCACAGCAGCTATACCACTTTACACAAACTCAAAGAAATATTTGTATACCAATGTTCACAGCAGCATTATTTACAATGTTGAAAAGGAGGAAACAATACAGGCGTCCATGGATACATAAACAAAATGTGGTATACCCATACATTAGAATATTATTCAGCCTTAAAAAAGAGTGAAATTCTGACACATGATACAACACACATCAACTATGAGTACAATATGCTAAGTGAAATAAGCCAGTCGCAAATGACAAGTATTGTCTGATCTCACTTATATGAGGTACCTTGAATTGTCAAGTCCATTGAGAAAGCAGAATAGTGGTTACCACACCCTGGGTGTAGCTGGGCGATAGAAAGTTATTGTTTACTGACTACACAACCTTACTTTGGGATGACAAAAAAAAAGTCTGGAAATGGAAGGTGGTGATGGTTGCACAACAACGACTGGAAAGGCCAATAGTGCCCTGTGAAATAAACAACATCTCAAATAAATAGAGGATTTAACTTAGGCCACCCATTACAGAAAAGAAAAATGTTGATAAAGCCAGATTGTTAGATGAGTCAGTGGAAGCAGAAGGCAGGATTATTGGTACATCAGCAAAGGAAAACTATCTGCCTCTGTCCTTGTTCTAGGTACGTACAAGAGAATGTCAAAAAAGTTTGTGGAAAAATAGAATTAAAAGATAATACAAACCTTTCCTTGAACTTTTTGAAGAATCCTCATGTGTGTATCAACAAACGTATATAAAATCACATTAAATATATCATATAAATAAAATATATAATTAACTATATACATATATGTTTATATATGGAAAATATAAATAAATAATGTTTGTGTGTGTATGTACATGCAGAGAGAGAGAGAGAATAGACAGATATGGAAAATAGATACATATCGAGGATATGCATATTTTCCAGTAGTCATAAATGAGGCCGTATATTTTATAATATTCATGTGTGTTCTGGGTCAGTGTGTCCCCCAAAGTTTCATGTATTGGAACTTAATCCCTACTGTAATGGTGTTAAGAGGGTGGGACATCCTATTATAGTAACTGAAAAGTGGTGCCTTTAAGAGTTGATTAAATTATAAGGACCATCCCCTCCAGAATGGATTGATCCATTCACTGTGTAATAATAATACTTTAATGGGTGGTAATGGGCATGGTTTTGATGACTTTAAAAGGAAAGCAAGTGAGAACCGTAGCTCTCACTTACTCCCGCCAATCTCTCCATGTGATACCCTGCATCACTATAGAGTCACCGTGCTCAAGAAGGCTATCATTAGATGTGTTCCCTGGACTTTGGACTTCCCAGCCTCTAAAATTGTTTGAGATAAATATCATTTCTTTATACATTACCCAGTTTCAGGTATTCCATTATAAGCAGCACTTACCAAAAATGTTATATTTACTTCTTGTAATTTTCTGCATGTTAAAGTAATAAGCTGTCAAGAGTTTAAGACATCTAAAAAAATGCACAAATTCTGAAAAGAGAAAAAAACACACAAAAATGTTACTTTGGGATAAATCTGAATCATAAACTTAAATGAGTAAACAAGGTGTCACCAAAAGGCTGCCTTAAGAAACTATTAGTGTTTGAGAGAAAAATGCCCTTTTTACTAAATGTGCAAAAAAATACAGTTGAGAAATAAAAATGAATTGCATTTATTTTAAAGTTTTTTTTCTCTTAGATCTTTTCAAAGTTGCCTGCCCATCTACAAAAAATAGCACTCTTAAAATGGTTACACTATTGTTATGTTTAAACAGCAATTTTCCTTTAATGACAAATACATGCTCACATGGTTTCCAACAGAAACCCCTTTCCTCCAAAGTACAAATGTATTTCAAAGCAAAGATTGTTTCTAAAGAGCTAAGACTTTTCGTAATTGCACAGAAATCTTGCTATAATTCTCACTATACCTCTAGACATCCAATGAGTTCCATCTCCAGTGACAATGAGTAATAGAAGTAGGAAAAAATCCGTTTCTTCAGTTAACTCATGGCAGCATTAAGTTGATACTCTCTATTAAAGTGGCAGCAAATGATTTGTTAGCATGCCCGTCACTGGAGTGATGTGCAATTGCATGGTTGATAGACTAGTGAAAACCACTATGGATGTAATATCTCGGTAATGCTATGATGTTGATGACTTGAGGGAATACCTTATTAAGGAAATATCGTGGTGATTACTTGCTTCTGTAATATACCATTAATCTGATGTCACTGCTAAGATGTATGAGTTTAATTTATAATCCACAAAGTGAAAGGTGACAGCAAGACTTTCCATCTAAGTAATCTTTTAAAGTGTTCATTTTGAAAACTTTATCCTAAGTACTTAGGTGAAGTTTGGGTGAATTAAGATTATTTAAAGATGAAGGTGATATATTGAAGTCATAGGACAGGTATAATGGAAAGATCTGATGAAATCACTGTTAGTTTTCACTGTGAGGAGATCCAAGCAACAGCACTGCCTGGATTTTATGATTTAATCTAGGATCCTGTCTTGCAAATAGCAGGCTAATTTATGACCTATAGCAAGTGCCCTACTTTAAAAAGTATTTTGACGTTTTTAACTTCTAATTTGAACATGTTAATAAGATTGTTGAGAAAGAAATTCTAAGGCTTTTACAACAATCAAGGAGTCAGATACTAAAATCTACTCATCTCAAGTAATGTTTGTAGCACAACGAAAGGTCAGGACATTTGGTTGATATCCAAGATTCTAAACTCTCTTTTGCCGATAACAAACCACGATTTTAATCAACTTCTCTTTTTTGACACTAGTTTTCTCATCTACATGGTAGTTTGATTTAAATAATGTAATCTTTATGATTATAGTAGAATTCAACTCAAAGGAATTCCTATAGAATAAAAAGCAATTATTCCAACACACATCTTTAAAAAAAAGAATAAAAAAACCTCTAAGTACTTAATATTTCACAAGAGATAATTTCCTATCTGTGTGTGAATATAAACCACTTTCTATTTTTTTAAATTTTTGTGGATAAGCAAGTCATATCCTCTGTGCACCTATTTTTGATGAGAACTGAAAGGCATAAGCTGGAAGTGTAGACCAGTGCAAAGAACACCCTCTTCTTACAAGTCTCTCCAGCTTGTCTTTACAAACTCCATAAAGGGCCGATATTTAAGAAGACTGTTTAACAATATATTTCAAATAATATGATTAGTTTTTCATTGGGTTAAGAGGTAACAACAAAATGGCCCTTAGAATCATGTTTCTTCATGAATATAACCTCCAATGCATTTGTCCTCATTAATATAACCTCTATTAATACAACTTTTACCAACTTTCCCAAAAAGCCTAGAAATGTCTGGGCTTATAGTGAATAAAGAATTCTCTCCTTGCTGAAAATGTCAAAAATATGACAATATTAAATATTTTCACAAATAAAGTGTTGATTCTAAGAAAGCACATATTTAGTTTTCTAATATACAAAATTTTTATTAAGGTGTGATACTAAAACTTTTCTTCCATTGATAAGATGGTATGGTGTTTATTGATGTATGAGACTGGTATTATTACAGTAATTTGGCAACACATACACTAGAATGCATTGTGAATTTGGTTTGTTTTAATGTTTTAAAGTTCATCAAGGGTGCTAAACACATTGAATAAATTTCCTGTGATTATCAGATTGCTGAGTATGTGTCTATTTTTTAAAAATTTATCAATGAGTATGTCTTAAATGACACGCATACATTTTTTAAAATAACAAAAATAATTTGGCTCCAGAGAAAGAAGGTGAACTGCAACAGCAAACCCCTGTTGCAGTTGACTGTAGGCCAATGTATTGAACTTTTTGGTAAAATGAGCGTTGTGTCTCTTGGAAATGCGTCTGTGTTTGCGTTTCAGACTTATCTTTGTATTTTAGGATTTACTTAACATGCTGTTGTTATTAGCAATTAGCAGAGAAACTGCTATTGGAGGAGGTGATTCCTATACCAGTTTTCATCTACTAGGAAAGAACAACATTTTAAAGGCAACTCACTAAACTGAATGGAGTGACACAATATCAATATTTTTAAAATCTAAAACAAATCAAACTATAATATAAAGCGAAGATAATTCCTTCTAACTTTGTAAACTACTTTTCTAACTGCTACACACTCTTAAGGCTAGTTTACATGCCTGTATGTAATACCTCCATTCCATAATAATCAGGAGTGTTGTAGTTTCTTTAATTTTTGTTGCTACTTTAAAAATGTGGACTTCAAATACAGTACTCAGAGGATCAAACTCTAAGCAAACTGTCTGATTTTCTTTTTTGTATGCTCATCTTATACGAATTAGAGAAATGAGGATCATAAACTCTCAATTCACTCTTCTCCCTCACTTTTCCTCCAAATTCATGATCCCATGGTCATATTAATATATATTAACAAACCCATATGAACCTTGGTATCCTCCACATGATCTGAATTTTAAAAATACTTAATAAGACCCTATACTAAACATAAATTTTTATTCTGAATATTTTAGAGAAAAAAAAGGTATTTAAAAAAATAACTAAATATATTATTACAATCATTCTCATGTTGGAATCCCTAATTCTGTTGCTCTTTCTACTAAACTGAAAGAAATTAATAGCTTTCACTCACTTTCATGTGGTTGTGTCAGTTGCCTAACCTGATTTCAAGTACTATCACACAGCATCTAAAAATAGACCCTGGCAAATTATATAAAGTAGAAAAAGTAAACACTTGCAAATACCAAATATTCAAATGGTGCCCAGAAACTCAGAGAAAATGAGCATGTGCTATGTTGATGCAGCTGACTAGAGAATCGCAATAGTAATCCAGCAAAGGATTAATGCTGAAATAGACAAACCTTCTGTAGGAACACAGGCCATACCAGCTTCGTCTTCGGGTCCCTCCAGCTCTACTTGCACTTTCTATGACACCCCCTTCATAAGCTTTACACTAAACATATATCCCTTAATCTGAAGCAAAGCAAACATAGGTAGGATGATGACTGAAAAGCTAGACTAGCATAAGATAAAAGACCAAAGCTTTCCTGTGGATGGTATCAGTTGCTAATCATAAGACATCAGGAAATTGGCCTCCTCAACAAGATTTATGCAAACATCCCCCAGTTCATTTCTGTTTGTATCCTGCGTGCCTTTATCAACCCACACTTCTTTCCCAAGCAGTGCAAAGTGCAGCTGCACAAACTTCTGAATCATCATCTGCCCAATCCTTCCCGTATGTAAGCCACCCATTGATAAACTCTTCGTCAAACTTTATGGGGTTCTCTACCTCATTTTTTGATCTCAATGTTTCTTTGAAGTTCAGAGGCTATTTTTCCTCAGCCCCATCCTCAAAAACTTCCTTTCCCCTTATCGCAGCTCCTAATCTGAGCTCTGAAATGGGGAACTTCCTTCTGACTGTGGTTTCTGATTTTTGAGGAAACCAGACAATAAAAATTCCTACCTGTTACCTATAAATTATTACAATTCAATATTCATTCAAACATTGCAACTCTCAAAAAGTTGGAAGGTGGTTACTGTATTTCCCTTCTCACTCTAAATAGGTATTTAATATATTATTAAAAGACATAAAGTGTGGTGTAAAAAAATAAGATAAAGAAATAAGTAAGGATAGATGAAACAAATTAGAGATTCAAGTAGTTTGGAATGCAAATTAAACCTAAACTACATAGAGCATATGTGTACTGAACGTAGATAGCAATAATCAGAGGGGCAGGTAGAAATTCACACTCAGGAGGTACATGAGCCTTCAGGTATCCATGTGTCAAAAATTGACTAACCATTGGTAACACCTATTTTGAAGGCTCTATATGCCCTGTGCCTGAGACTCACAGATAAAATCCATGGCTACTCAGCAGATTATAGTACAGCTCGAGACAGCAATACTTACCCATGCAGATAGAGTGTGAGTTTCCTATAAGTATCTTTTGTCTGCTGAACCTCAACTCTGGTCCTCATAAGACACTCTTAGGGAGGAAGGATAATAAAAGGCAAGAAGAGGATAAGAGAGGAAGAGAGGGAGGGAGAAGCAGACAGAAATAGAGGTGAATATTGATTACTATAGGACTCAGGGAAAGTGTTCCTTCTATCTACCTCACACTGTCTCTTACCCTGTCTCTTTCCCCTTTCTCACTATGTCTTAAATGGATGCATTAAGCCCTGTGATTCCAGCACCCTAATTCCATCTGTGAACCCTTCTCTTCTGCGACCCATGGAAGAGCCTGTGTGGCAGTGCAATTAGAAGCCATCATTGAATGGAAATAATTTCCCACCTTGACTGCAGCTGGTGATTTGCTCCTTGCAAAATAAAGCATGCTTAATGTGGAGAGAGAGAGAGAGAGAGAGAGAGAGAGAGAGAGAAATAAATAAACATAACTGTCCCTTATAGGTATACTTGCCCGATATATGATTTTTCTCCTCTGTATATTTTATAAACTGAGAATATTAGAAAAATTTGAATAGAATATAGAATCTAGAAATTTGATTAGCATTCCAATTATGAAACATTCTACACTTTAGTTACAAATGTCATTTGTAACTAAAGGATCTGGCATTTTCAAGTAATATGTTAAAAGGACCAATAATCTATGAACTCTGCTATTTAGTAAGTGGAAGCTTTAATAGGGTCTTTTCCATTTCCAGCATGCAAAAACAGAAAGTAAAAACAGGAAAAGTGAAACTATTTTTAAAATATGGCAGAAAAATGAAAATGTAACATTAATTTGGAAGCTCATAGGAGAGTGAAAGTGAAAAGCAAAAGTATTTAAAACAGGAATCACTGGGAAATTTCAGAAAATTATATGGCATAGTCAAGGAGACCAAAGAAGACACGATTTTTCAAAACCAGGGGCAAAAATATGTAGCACGAGACCACAAAAGTCAGACAAAAGACATTATAAACAAAATCTAGAGGCTAATATCTCTCTGTAACATCAATGCAAAAATTGCCAAAAAAAACCCAAACAAAACTATTAGCAAATAAAATTCAAGAATATATTAACAAAGTCATAAATTATGACCAAATGGGGTTTATCCAAAAAATACAAATTTGTTTCAATTTAATTTACAATATTTACAATTTTAAAAAGGAAAACATAAGATTAGAGATGCAGAAAAATACAACACCTATTTCAGATTAAAAAAAACTCAGCAAAGGAAATTTTCTCAATCTGACAAAGACCATTTATAAAGTAAAAAAAAAAAAACCTTCAGTTAATGTTCTACCTAGCGGTAAAATACTGCATATTTTATCCCTAACAACTGGAAGAAGACAGGAATGTCTTGCACTCATCACTTCTAGTTCAATGTTGTGCAATAGATTCAAGCCAGTGTAATCAGGCGAATAAGGGAAATAAGACATCTAGATTGGAAAGGAAGAAGTAATACTGTCTTTTACTTGAAGTTAACATGTTGTCCTGGTAGAAACACTGTTGGATTTACAAAAGAACTGTGGAAAACAAGTGGGTTTAGCAGTGTTGAGATATATACAATCAATATAAAAATGTCAAATGTACTTCTGTATACTTGCAATAAAATCATGAAAATTAAAATTAAAATATACCTTTTAAAATGTTGAATACATAAATCTGGCTTAAGATGTAAAAGACCAGTTCACTGCAAACTATAATAGACCCACACATATAAAGACAATTAATGTTTTACAAGAAGTGAAGACAATCCAGTGGAGGGGGGACAATCTTTTTAATAAATGTTGCTGGAACAATCAGAATATCTATATGCAAAAAAGATGAAATCTGATCCATACTTTACACCCTATAAAATAATTAACTTAAACCAGACATAGGTCTAACATAAATTTTAAAAATATAAAAGTTATTAAACAAAACAGGAAAAAAAATCTTTGTGACCTTGTGTAAGGAAAATTATTCCAAGATATTTTTATTACCCCAAAAAGAAAAACTATACCATTTAAGCAGTTTCTCCCCATTTATTCCTTCCTCTACTCAACCACTGGTAACACCAATCTGCCCCTGTCTCTGTGAATTTCCCTATTCTAGATATTACATATAAATGACATTGTATAATATGTCACCTTTTGTTTCTAGCTTTTTTCACTTGGCATAATGTGTTGAGGTTCACCCAGGTTGTATTATGTATCAGTACTCTATTTATTTATATAATCACATAATATTCTGTTGGGTGCATGTACCACAGTGTGTTTATCCACTCGTCCATTGGCGGACATTTGGACTGTTTCCAACTTTTGGTTCCTGTGAGGGAGTGCTGCTCTGAACATGCATGTGCATTTATTTGTTTGAGTAACAGTTTTAAATCATTTTAGTTTTATACCTAGGAGGGAAATTGCAGGGTCACATGAAAATGCTATTTTTATAGATTTTATTTTTTTTAGCAGTTTTAGGTTCACATAAAAATTGAGCAGAAGGTACAGAGATTTTCCATATATCCCTGCCCCCACACTTTCATAGTCTCCTCCATTATAAATATCCCACATCAAAATGGTACATTTGTTATAATTGATGAACCTACATTGACATATCATTGTCACCCTGTATCAAGCTTCACCCTTGGTGTTGTACATTCTATAGATTTGGACAAATTATGATGAAATATATCCATCATTATAGTGTCAGACAGAGTAGTTTCACTGCCCTAAAAATCCTCTGTGCTCAGCCTATTTATCCTTTCCTAGTCCCAGCCCCTGGCAACCACTGATCCATAGTTCTGCCTTTTCTAGAATGTCAAGTAGTTGGAATCATACAGTATGTATCTTTTTCTAACTGGCTTATTTCACTTAGTAATATTCATTCAAGTTCCCTCCATGTCTTTTCATGGCTTTCTTATTTCTTTTCAGTGCTGAGTAGTATTTCATTGTCTGCATGTACCATGGTTTATTTATCCATTCATCTACTAAAAGTACCTTCCAAGTGTCAACAATTACAAATAAATCTGCTACAACCGTCTATGTACAAGGTTTTGTGCGAATATGTTTTCAACTCCTTTGGGCTGGAAGGAGCACAACTGCTGGATCATATCATAAGAGTATATTTAGTTTTGTAAGAGAAATCACAATAGCAATACAAGCTGTCTTCCAGAGTGGCTGTATCATTTTGCATTCCCACAAGCAATGAGTGGGAGTTACTGTTGTTTCACATTTTTGCCAGCATTTGGTGCGGTCAGTGTTCTGGATTTTGTCCATTCTAGTAGGTGTGTAGTGGTATTTCCTAGTTGTTTTAATTTGCATTTCTCATGGAAATGCTATTTTTAGCTTTTTTGAGAAACCACTAAACTCTTTTTCACAGTGGCTATACCATTTTACAGTCCCAATTGTAATGGACAAGGGTTTGGATTTCTGCTCAATCTTGCTAACATTTGTTATGTTCCATTATTTGTGTTATGACCGTCCTCATGGGTGTCAAATTGTACTTTAATGTGAGATTGTTTTGCATTTCCTTATTGTCTAATGATGTGGAACATGTTTACATGTTCTTGTTGGTCATTTGTATAACTTTGGAGAAATGGCTCTTCAAGTCCTTTGTCCGTTTTATAAATTGGGTCATTTGTCTTTGCATTGTTGTTGAGTTCTAAGTGTTTTACATGTGTGTATTCTGAGTACCTGATCCTTATCACATAAGTAACTTCCAAATATTTTCTCCAAATATATAGAATACCTTTTCATTTTCCTGAAAGTGTCTTTTGATTTACAATGCTTATAATTTTAATGAAGTCCAATTTATCTATTGATTCTTCTGTTGTTAATAATTTTGGTGTCATATCAAAGAATCCACAGTCAAAGCCATGGTTATGAAAATGTAATCCAACTTGCAAGCATGTAGGCTAGGAAAGCAGAGATACGTACGAGCATGACCTATCTCTAGAGCTGAATTCTTGACTGTATAGACACTGGTGTGGGTAGGGCACCTTTCCCCTATGAAACTTGTTAGGGAAAGCCCTTTGAAATTGCTTATGATCAGGCCTGAAAAATCATAGATAGAGTCTTGGTCAGGAGCTGGACTACTCAGATTTGAGCAGACCCTATACCAACAGAGGTGTTTTGATGAAAATAAGTGCATAAAAACTCATTAGTCATTGGGGAAAGGGGCTTAAGCCTCATCTTCCTGTGTTACTTTTACATGTGTTCAAATTATTTTCATGATGGGAGCTCAGGTGGCACAGTAACTTGAAGCCCATGATCTAGCATTCAGTCTCTACTAGGAATCAATATCCACCCAGAAGCCACGTATAAGCTTCCTATCACATTCCCTCCAATTGGCAGGAATCACACAAAGCATGCCTGATATTTAGAAGGGCTGGTGGCAGGGCTGTGCCAGCCTATCCAGACTGTTTCTACAAATGATGTGCATGTTTGGTTTCCTTCTGAGACTCTGGAATTTCAGTGAGCAGAAGATGCCTATATGTACAGCCCTCAACAAAACCCTGGGCTTCCCTGGGCAGAAACACTGCCCACATGTATTGATACATTTTGCTGCTTGAAAAATGGGCACACTCTGTATGATTCTTGCCAGTGGGAGGGAAAATGACAGGAAGCTGTGTGGTTTTTCCAGACTCGATCTGCTGTGTCTTTTCCCCTCACTGACCCACTTCATATTCTTGCTGTGTCACTGTAATAAATTTTACCTGTAAATACAACTATGTGCTGAGTACTGTGAGTCCTGTAGTAAAGTACTGAACATGTGGTGGTCTTGGGACTTCCGACCCAGCAAGTCAGCATAGGGCAATCATCTGTGAAATCCTGCCAAAGCGTCTGTATGCAATCACTATTTGCCACAGACCTTTCATTCCTTCAGTAATTATTTTCTCTGATGGGCCTTGTGGCTCAATTTCCACATAAGCTTGTTTGAAGATCAGGGAAAATCACAGAGCCTTCTTTTGCTCTGAAATACAAAGAAAACACTATCAGAAAAGGAATTGCAACTTCACACCCAAATATGATGCTTAAAAGTGTTGTTCTTTTCTAAGAAGACCACTAGAAAACTGCCTGTTATCAGCAATCTCCCAAACAACTCCCACCATCTCTCTCACTTGGCAGCATAAAATTGAGTGTTTCCCAAATGCTCAGCAAGAAACTGCTGCAAATCTCAGGCCTGCATGAGAGCCTGGCTGTGACTCCATCCACAAAACAATGACCTTTCTTTTTTCTACACCTTCAAAATCTTAATGAATTCCTCATGTTGGAAAATTTCAATCTGGATCATATAGGGAAGGAAATTCTGAGAAATGAAGTCGTCAGCTTATTCTTTGAAATACAGAGGAAAACTTAGAAGGATAATGGGGGTGATGTCAAGGTGGTGATAGATAATCCTGCACAGATAAAATAAAACCATACTCAAGTATTCAGTTGTTTTTTTGTTTTATATGAGTTTATATTTTTCTTACTTGTAGCCAATTTAATCATGATTTTTTAAAGTTTAAATTTCAGATCTGATTAAGATTTGCAAATCTAATTTTTATTAATAGTGAAAATCATAATAGCCTAGTTTTTTTCTCTTTTCAAAGTAAAAAGCTAAGACAATCTCAGCACTAATTAAGAAATAATGTGAGTATTTCTCTATGCTAGTATTTGTACACAGTGTGTCGATTTTACCATATTAGGGAAATAGAAGACTTCTACATAAAAGAGGAGACTGAATTAGGTAGCTTAGATGTGTGTTCAAAGAGAAAATCTCTCAGGATTCAGACCCAAGAATGTGCATATGAAAGAAAAATATTTCAACTGGAGTTTAGAAGGGAAGATATGTCTGCCTGGGGAGACAGAAAAATGTAAGGCTTCTATAATTGTTCTGTTATTTATTACATCATCCCACCTTCATTATTATTCTAAGGAGAAATATTTTTCTATAGAACTTGAAAGTGGGAGGTTGAGATTTTTCAAGTTTTCCCCTCAATCAGACTAACAGAACAGCTGTCATCAGCTAGGTGCAGTCAGTGTATGTTGAATTCAGACTCATTCTCTAAGAACATCCACTTTGTTGAATATAGAGAGATGAGAATTCAGTAGAAAAAGAGTACAAGTGACAAAGCTCCTGTAATTTAATGACACACTCACATAACCCAAATTTGCTCTTTAAGGAAACAGTGAAGAGAAATGAGTTACTGAAATTACTTCAGCTAAGACATTTAGTTATAGACTATATATTGAAGATATAAACAATTAGATTAAAAAGTATTTTTTCAGGTTTATAAGCAATATGCATACTTTTTAACAAATTTTACAGATCATAAATTAGCTGCTGCAAAATTATGTAAGGGAAGAGATAGGGGGACATTCCAGATATGTCCAAAGAGATATACAATCACACTATTTTTCTGAAAAGCAAATTATGCTTTCCTAATATCATGAGTATATTTGTGGATTAAAATCAATTTAAAAGAATAACAATGTTTTTCATAAAAAAGTAGATAACATAAATCAATTCAGTTGGATAAAAGTCTATTTGTTTTATATGATAATTCTTAATGGTTAATATAGTACCAGAGGAAGACAAAATGATATAACAGTTTTAAATTTTAAAAAAAGTGTCCCTTTAAAAAACTTAAGAATTCTTAAAGCACCACAGTCCTGAATTTTTTTTTTTTTTTTTTTTTAGTCCTGAATGTTTTTAAAAAATTAACACGTGTACTCTTTATACAATGCTAATTCATCACAGGATAAATTTTCTTCACTCAAAATTTATAATTTCTATATAAATGTTCCCCGTGTATTTTGTGCATTTTTTCATTATATAACCTTAATTGATGTCAAAAACCTCCATTAGGTCACTTCTCTTTCCTTTGACATCATGCCTCACATTAAGTATATATGATAAAAATAATGAGCAAAGAGAGAATTCCATCTGTAGTTTTCTGCTTATCAAAATATCTAGTACCATATCACGTAAATCAAGCTATAACTATATTATAGGTGAAGTCACAAGTTTTTTGAGTTGAACATAAATATTCAAGTCTAATAGATGTTTAATTGGAGCAAGTATTTTCCCTGAAAATATGTAATTACAATACTTTAAGAAATCAAATAACATTAGTTTAATTCCTGATTTGATTTAATACAAGCTACCTAAGAAGAAGTTTGGCATAAGAATTCTTGACAATTAAGATATGATAGAGTATATAAATGCCAGCCTTACTTTTGTGCAGTCTTCAACTTTGTAATGCTTTTTGAATTTCTTTGGAACCCAAATAGGTAAATATTATTCTCAATGATAAGTACATCAGCATTTATGAATCTGCAATGATGTGGGGCCCTGGCTAGACTTTTTCTTGTCAAAACACAGAAAAGGAGAAACATGCAGTTATCATTCCTGGATCTCATTTCATGGCATCAAGCCTGAAGGGTCACCCAAAATAAGGAGTCAGGATAGAGTCAAAGTGAGAGGGCCAGAGCCAGTAAACGGTTCTGCATCAGAGCTAGAGCAGCTAAAGAGAAACCACGTGTGAAAGAGATCAACGAGACAGACAGCAGGATCAAGAGAGATGGATTCTTTGGCAATTAGGACAGTATCCCTCACGTTTTTAGTATGGTAATGTTTATTAGTCACATGGTAAGTGAGGCTGAAGAAGCACCAGACTGAAAACTTCTCATAACATGTTGCTACTTATGACAACATTCCTGATCGCTTATTCACCTGTGGATATATTGAACTTCTTGTGTTGTCAGACACTAATTGACAAAAAATGTTTATATTTGTGTACAACATGTTTTTAATATGTGTACATTGCGGAATAACTAAATTGAGCTAATTAACATATGCATTATCTCACATCTTTTAGAGATTAAGAAACCAGTATTTTGAGATTTGACCAAATTTCTAAAGAAAGCATGAAAGAATCAAGCAAATATAAGATGTTTTTAAAAGTTGAATAGTGACACAATATTCCTTTTAACCAATGGCCTCAAACATACTGCTAAAAGGGATTCTGAAGAACTCTAAATGCTGTAGTTATGCCACATGTACACCACACACACACACACACACACACACACACACACACACAAATTCAGATCTACCAAATGTATTTGTCAAACTTTATGAAAATGTCCTGGATTCTAATACTCTCCCCTTTTTTGCAGAAAAAATTATTCAAGTATATTAGCCTGCCTGAAAGAAACACAGAGAGATAGTACATAGGAAAAGAAGATGAGAGGGAAGAAAAAAATAAAAGAAAGAAGGAAGGAAGGGAAAGGGAAGGGAAGGAGCTAGAGAGGACGTAAGAAGGCTTGAGAGTGTGAGAAAACACATGAGAAAAAGGCACTGACTGTATAGAGCTTTGAGGGACTACTACAAGCTAAAAACTTGACATATGTATTGTCTAATCTCACAATAATCTAGCAAAATAAACATTGTTCTTCCTCTATTTTTAAATGAGGATAATGAAGTGAGAGGAGAGATTTACTCCAAGCTGAATGGAAAGTAGAAAAACCAGAATTTCAGTCTGGCTCATCTGCTTTCAGGACACCTGCTCTTCTTCACACCTCACGCTCTCAGGGGACTGTCCACCCTCCTTCCGTTCCTCCCTGTCTCAGTGTCCCTGACTTAATAGATTTCATGGTATTGGTCACTTCATCCTCCCAGTCCTGTAAACATGTAGTCACCACTGATCTCTGCTTGTTGCTTCATACTTTGGAGACAATAAAAAAAGAAAAGAAAGAAAAGGCTCACAAGCCTTTACTTTTTAGGGGGAATTGATAATATCAAAATGCTATAAAAATTAAAAATATTACAATCTTAATAAAATAAAAGGGGTTAGATTTTTCAGGAGAAAACTGAAATACGGAGCTGAGTGTGGGAGAAACAAACTCACTGGGATCTGAGAAACAGAATTGTTTATAAAATACGTAAAAAAAATACGGTTACTAGTGGCAAATATGCAACTGACAGAAGCACCGTTAATCATTTTTTCATCCTCTTGTGGATCAATATTATAAATTAAAACAACTCTCTCTCCAACAATTTCCCACTGAGTATTTGAGCACAGCGAGGCACAACCACTAAAGGCTGTACTTCAGCACTTCTCCTGGACCTTGTAACTGAGATGTTCAAATCACATTTAATATTCGCATACCTATCTTCTTCCTCAAGCAGCCAAAAACTGGTCCAACATCCCAGCACAGAATTCTGAAAACAATGTCAGTGTATGACCGCTGATACTATGTTAAATTTTTATTCAAGTGTCAAAAATAAGTACTGTTTGAATTTGGGTTTGAGAATCATTTTATATGTTTGCAAAGATGTCTTGGGCTAAGGTTAATACAGAGCGTAAAGAGATTGTTTAGGCCGAGAAGGAGTGAGCTGCCTTTTCATCGTGCCTGGAGAATTGTGGAAGCCATGGCAGGAGCCCTACTCTTTGTTTCTTGATATGTCTCACCAAACATTATTCTGTTAATCAGTCTTTTTAAAAATGTGTTTCTGGTTTTTAGCTTTTGTTTATGGGCTTATGTTTTTATTTATTTCTGTACCTCTCTTAGATATTTCTCAGGTAGTAATATTTCTGGGCCATCCTTTCTCTTTCTATGTTCTTAAATCAAAGACTTTCATTTTTTAATTTATTTTAAATAAATTAACACAAGGTTATATATTCTCTCTATTCGGTCTGAAAGACAATTTCATTTTCTCCCACAAGTTTAGATGTATGACATTTCCAATATTGTTCTGTTGAATTCAGTTCAGTTTTTTCTTAATTTGCATGCTAGGTGATTCTTAAAACCGTTTTATACTAAGAAGTGTAAATTTTAATATCCATGAACATTGTTATTTTAAGGATCTTTTAATTGTTAATTTCTAATATCATCGATTATATTTGTATATAATCAAGCATGGCTTCTTTATCATATATTCTTTTAAATTTGTTATATTTTCTGTGACATAACATTAAACAGAATTTTTAAATGTGCCTTGTATTCTGAAATACTATTTCAGGTACAGGGCTCTATATATCATGTATTGTGTCGTGTTTATATAAACACATACATGCATGTTTATATTTTACATGTTTATTAAATCAAGTTTATTGCTTTCCATATATTCTACTTTTTGAAAAAAGTTTCTGATAGTGATATGTTAAAATCTTAACTATAATTGGAAGGTGCAATAGTTATTCCTCAGAAATTGTTCAGTTTTTGTTAACCATGTCTTTTGAATCAACAATCCTATGTTGCACAAAACTGGTTCTACAGTGTGCTATATGTGGCCTTGAGGCTATAAAATCAGGATCTTTTAAAAAGGTATAGAATTGGTATATATGTCAGAGATACTATTGCATATATACCACAGTATACAAGAGTATTCATAATAGCATCAGTCAGAATAGTAATGGAAAAAAATTACTATATTTTTTCCAAACATTAATCATCTGATGATACGTTTATTGATTACATCAATAAAATACTGGATTAGTACATTGGGGTATATCACACAAGAGGATACCATATGCATTACAAATAAAGTACACTATATACTATATCATAAATGGATTTGGAAAAATAAAATCGAATGAAAAAATTTATCTAAACACTGCATATGTATGATGAATGACTCTTTACAACAAGAAATCAGCAAAATATATAGGGATAAATACAATTCTACCTGCTTTCTGAATAGAGGGCATTATTAAAAAAATCAGGACAGGATGTACCAGCGTTTGGCAGGCAGGAGTTGGAACTGGGAAGGAGAGCAGGAGGTATAAGGGTTGTAGAAATGTTATGGTGCTAACACTGATTTCAGCCTTATATGTATGAAATTTATTATTAATATGTGTAAATTTGCCAACATGTTGCAATTATTCTTTGATATGTGTAAATATATAATTATAATTTTGAAAATGTTAATCACAATAATTTTCAATGAAATAAACAGGCAACTTTCAATATCTATCAAAGTAGATGTTTAAATGTAGCATAAACCTAACTACTTTTAAAAAGCTAAATATGAGGCATAATTATTTTAAAACATTAAAAATAAATCAATTCTTTAAAACCAACCAGGAAAATATTACCTAATATTAATCAAAAAAGCTAAAATGTATTTTATGTATATTTACATATATATACATATTTACATTTGTATGTGTGCATATGTGTATATTTTTCTGTATGTGTATTTAAAGAGAAACACTTTTTTGTAAAAAAAGATAAATCTATTAAAACTGTTAATTTTGAACATGTGGTAAAATGAAGTTATAAATGTGGGTTTAAAAATCTCTTTAATATTTTTGTCAGCAATTCGAATGTCTTCTATTAATAACCTCTTCATATATAGTAGTCCTCTGTTATTTTAGTTGGTCAATTTGTTTACCAGAACAACACAAAAAATGATTACAAGCCCATAATGTGGTGGGAAATACTCTCCAGTTTGTTTATAGTCTTGAGAAGTTTTTTGACTATTCTTGGCTATTTGGTCATCCATAAATTTTAAAATAAGCTTTTCATTATTCATCATCATTTTTATTGGAATTGAATTAAATACAGATAAATTTGGAAAGATTTATCATATTTATGATACGTATTTCTGCTTTGTTTCTGTATAACTTTCCAAATATCTAGGTCTTATGTAATGTGTTACAAAACTTTCATATTGTTTTTCAAAATGTTCTGACTCATCTATCACAACAATATTTTTACACATCTTGTATTTGTTATTATCATTTTTTTCCTTGCTGTTACCTGTAGATTTCTATCTTTACTTAAATTATTTTTCTAAATGTTTTTTTATTGATGTATTAGAAAGGCAATTTATATTTATATTTTGAACTTATATCTAGTAATCTTGTTAAACTGTCTTTTACATTTTAGGACTAAAATATCTACAGATTTGTGACTAAAGGCAGTTTTGTTTCTTCTGTTCCAATGAATAAATTTCTTAAACCACTTTTCTTGTATTATTTGCACTGACTAGAAACTTCAGTAAAGTGTGAAATAGAATCAGTGGTGGTGGGCATCTTGTTTCTGTTTTTAATATAGTTGCTTCTAGTATTTTTCTGTGACAAATAAAAATTGCTGTAAGACTTTGGTAAATTCACTTGTATTTCTGTCTTACTAAGAATTTTGACAAGAACGGGAGCTTTACTGGATCTATTGAATTGATTATAAACTTTTGCTCATTCAATATATTAATGTGGCAAATGATATTTACAGTTTTTCAAACGTGAAACTACTTTTCCGTTTTCAAGGTAAATCTAGCTTACTTAAATATATTTTCTTATTTACATGTTGTTAAATTCATTTTGATAGTGTTTTACTTAGGGCTTTCACATCTGTATTTGTAGATTAAGGATGCCTATAATTTTAAAAATATTTTTCAGATTCTTGTATCAATAGCCTAACACAATGGATTGGGGAATATTTTCTCCTACTCAGATTTCAGAAAGATTATGTCAGCATTCACCTGAATAAACATCTAGGCCTGTTTATTACAGAAATGTTTTTTAATCTATTGATTTCATTTTAATTATAAGTGTGCTACACTTATTCAGTCTTACTTTACTATCAGCACGCATGAGGTGGGATGATGAAGACTTCCATTCCTCTGTAGACCCTACCTCATGTTTTAACTCATGTGGACACTTTTAAGACCACCGCTCCCGTGTATTGCTGAAGCTGTCTGCGACTAAGAGCTGGGTTATTTCCATACACAGGACTGTCCTAATCAGCCCATCCAGCTCTGATCTAGAAGGAGCTTGCAGTTTATGAGGGTATCTGTCACCTGGACAAATGGAGCTGTGAATGTGAGGGAGGTTGACTAGCTTTCTCCCATGCCAGGCAGCCTGTTATGGCCATATTCTTTCTAGATCTGTTCCGCATAACTGGGCCTGTTTCTCCTCTTCCATGTCTTGTCTCCTGCCAGTGTGTGCTCTTGTGAGTGTGCGTTCTCACAGTTCACCTGAAAATCAGCACCACCTGCGTCATACCTGGTATCCCGTGCATCAAGCCCCGTAAAAGCCCTTTACAGCTCCCTCTTGAATATCAATGCCTTCCTGACATCGGGCTGCCCTTCTTTATTTGGGCTTCAATTGTACCTCCCTGGTTACATGTGGAGTCCTCGATTGCTACAACAAACACCCGTACTTCTATGGACTCTCTCCCTTGAGGTGTATATCCTTCAGTCATTACTGTTAAGGGACAATATTAATGGTGACTGAGGCTTTCGATACTTCCTATGACAGATTGCTTGAAGAAAAAAAAAAATACATGAATGCACTTCTGTTATAAAATTTCTTACATTCTTTCTTTTAAAAAAATTTTTATTTTGTTTGCACGTATTTTTGTGCACTACTCATTAATTCATCCAACGGTGATTATGAAGTAGATGCTTTCTAAAAAGTGTAGTGTGGAGACATCTAGTGGTCTTGTGAAGTAAGCAGTTTCGCCCTGTCTGTTCATGCTGGTCTGATTCATACGTGCTTTACCATTTATCGATATTAAGAAAGGAAATGCTAGTCTTTTGTTCAGTTTATGCTTCAACAAATGTGTTTATGGCATCAAAGGTGAGGATCATCTTCAGATAATAAAGCACAAAGTATATAACAAATTTCCTATTGCAAAGGATAGTTTTCCATTTCTGTGAAGTAAATTTCCAAAACAATATCTAAGTTCTTATCTGACCTAAAACATGTCTGTGAAGGGGAGTAGAATGCCTTCAAATGGTGAATATTAGATAGCTATTGTAACTATTGTAATTATTACGTTGTGACTTATTTGTTGAATGTTCTATAAATATTCTTTGGATGTATTACAGGCATTCATTTAAACTTTAGATGAATTAATTTATATTAACTGACATATTGTCACTAAAATTAGAAGTTATAAATTGTTCAAATAAATAATTTTATGATGCAAAAAGGAATAAAATAATATACTGAGGTGAAATTGCAAAATAATATAAAAATAGCAGATACATATTTAAACATAATTTTTAGGCTGAGTTTTAAGAAATGGGGGCATATCTAAGCCTCTGTTAACAAGCATAAAAATAACTCACTTTTTCAATTATATAAATTACTGCTATGGTAAGCCATTCTACAATTCTGACTTTACAAATTATTGAGAAAAAATTCCATGTCTAAAACAGTTCAAAACTTTGTTTCAAAGGCAATTAATAAAAACTAGATAAAATAGAGCAAAAGTAGTAACAATTATGATAGTAGTTTTAATTAAGTGAATACTTAACCCTTTGAAATGAGTTTTACTTTTATCCAAGGCTTAATGCAGCTCAGTGAGGTTTAATTACTTGCCCAAAGTTACCGTAAGTTCCAGAAAGAAATTAAATTTTATTTTTTTACATGTTTTAACCATGATAATTTAAGTATATATCCTATCGTTATCAAAACTGCAGTTGATATTTTGAAGTAAAAATTATGTTTTGTTGGTATAAAATGAGCTTTGTATTTGAAAATGACATTTGGCCAGCATCTTCAATTTAGCAGTGACCAACTTTTTTCTAAATTTCGGCACAGATGCAGGCAAATTTGAAGCTCACGGGATTAAGCATGAAGAATGACAAATGTATATATATCTCTCTGATAGCTGATGTAACCAGAGGCAGAATGAGAAACATCTACATAAATTTTAGACTATTGTATTCTTAAGTTTTAATAAAAGAAAAACAAAAAGAAGACTTTATGTGCCCTTTTCCACCATCCATCCCCTAAATCACAGATGTGGGTATGAATGCTTAGAGAACTGGGAAGTCATGCCCTGATGTCCCTCTGGAGCCACATGGTAAGTCACACAGAAAAATATATATCTCCCCATCTTCTTTTTCCTGATTTATCTACTGTAGAGCTAGGCCTGGGTCTGGAGCTCACAGACCCCTCAAGCCCATTGTCCAGACTGGGTCACAAACCTTCACATGCAGGTCTACAAGCTAGGTAACAGGTAAAGGTCCTTGGAGCCATAGGTGAAGAAATAATAGGCTTTATTTCTTGACACAAGCTCTGCTGACCAGCAGTTCAGAGCCGCTGCACCACACACTCTGAAGAAACACACGAGAGAATAGCACGGTGTACATGCACACTAACTCCACCTCCACACAACTTGTTCACGAAGAATGTGCTGCACAACCTCCAACCAGACCTGAGGCGAGGGGGCCTGACTAAACTACTCTGTTTTCCTCACATCTACCTAGATAAAGAATATAAAACCTAAAGAACAGAAATGTTGGAAGAAAGTGAGAAAAATCTGCTAGCAGTGATCTAATTTATGAAAGGTTAAATCTCTCTGTGGAAACCATTTTATGCAGCAGCGTAAATAAGAACAACTGTGGTAGAAATGCAGTGAACATTGTAGTTTTATTAAGCCATTCATGAGTAAGTAAGATTGAGAAATACACATTGCTGAGTGTGTGGGGTAAAAGTCAAGCATCACTAAATAAAGAAAAGTTTTATACAAAATTATGAGGAAAAAAAGTAGATATGGGAGTCTGATAAGGAAGAATCAATGTCTAAATAATTGATTGTCTTGAATAGCTCTCCAGAAGAAATAAATAAATATATAGTAGGAGGAAATGTTTCCTAGCTAAAGAAAAAACAATGAATGTAGACAGGAGTGCACCTGTACTGAGGCATATCATGTCTTGGTGCCTTTAAATTGTTAAACGCTAATAGGTTCTTGTCATCATGTCTTAAATAAAAGTGTTTTGTTTTGTGTATTAATCATTTAACATTCCTCATTTATGACATGTTAACTCTGAGCAAATTAAGTTTGTTTTACATTGATATAACTGAAATCTTATCTAAAGGATAGCAAAACAATTTGAAGTTTGAACAGTTACAAAGCACAAATCAATAAACATATTTGGGTAGATTTTAACATAGGTGTCTGTTTATAGCACTTATTTGACTGTCATAGTTATGATATTCAGTGTGCTACATGTCAAGAATTAAGTAGAGGTCTGAGATTATTAAATAAAGAAAGTCTATTTCTTTTAAAGTCTGGTTCATTTCAGTTGGCTTGCTGTTAGTGAAAATGAGTAGAAAACATTTCTGCCTTAAAAACATTTACAAGTCTATTTCAATGAGCAGTGCTATCAAATACTTAACGTACTTTTAGATTTATCAAATATTAATATATTTTATAATTCCACTAATTTTCTTGTTTTTATACATGATTTGATGCTAAAACACTGAAAATTATTTTCGTTTTACCATTTATATAATTTAAATGTCACACTACTAAAAGAACTTGGAAGAAATGGGATAGATATGCATGATGATTGAGATATAGTATCAGTAAAAAGAGAACAATAAAACAGTAGTACATCAAATGAATGCAAAATTAAATTTCAACCAAATTATGTGGAGAATGTCCAGATAGCAACAATTTTTCAAAAGGCTAGAATTATTTGTCTTTGTGTGCACATAGATATTTATATACTTATGGACTCTGAATAAGAAACAAATTCATTCATCAACATTCTTTACAGCACTATTTACTGAGTTTTACCACATGTCAATCACCGTTCTAGGCACTGAGGATATAGCTATGAACACAATAGGCAAAATCTGCTGTCCTGGTGCCTCAGTTCTAGTGGAAGGACTCATCCGCAAGTGTATTCCAGCCTCAAATCAGTGTCTCACACATTGTCAATACTCATCAAAGACGGGCTGGCTAACTGATGATTGACAACTGCATGAGGGAACAAAGGAATGAACTGTCTTTTCTACCACTTTACTTGTCATGGATCGTATTCACTTCTGTACTCTCTGAGGTTTATCCTATGTGTCTTTTTTGTTTTTTCCATATCTTCCTTGATTAATATCCTGTAACTACAACTTATTTTGTATTTCTGAACGTATTGTTATACCTTATACCATTCAGTGACACTGCTCTAGATAACAATAATAATAATGACCAACATTTGAGTCATTTCCCTTTGCCATGTAGTACTATGTTTATCATGTGCATACCCATATTTTAGTATTATAATGCCCTTACAAATATCTCCACTTTATAATTGAAGTGTTTGAGGCATAGTAAGTTAAAAACTTTCCAAAATCTACACGATTAATATGGAACAGAGAAATAACTCACATCCAGTTGGGCCTCATACCAAACCCCCTGTTCATTAAATTTTATGGTAAACAGCTTCCTTAACATTTCATGTATCACATAATTATATTATACCTAATGTTGTTAACAAAAGTTATGATCATGGACTTTGTAATTTTGTATTTGAAATTATAATTTCATTTAGTAAGAATCATTCTAGTAAGTATTATTTAGTATTTACAACTATATCACAAATTTGTCAATAAATTCCCATGAATGTTTAATCAAATAAGCTCCAATTTTGTCTAAGAACGTATATTCAATATACTTATTATTTTAATAAAAATTTAGTATTTTATTCTTTAAACTATTCCAAATGTCATAACATTCATGTATTTATTTCAGTTTTTAGAATGGTTTGAGGCTACCTTTTGTGCCAGTCATAGAAAATTATTCATAATATGATGATTCTACTTAGTATATTATCAATTATAACAGGGAAGTGAAAAATTTGCTTAAATGGAACTAAAAAAAATATTTCTATCTTAACAAATTAGCTCAATATTTAAATAATTTTATATAAACCAAGTCAAATTTCTATTTTAAGGTACATGTAACAGTCCCTGAAATATGAAAAATTCATTACTACAATTATTCAAAATTGAAGAATTTATTTTTATAGTGAATAATAAGTCAATAATATAAATAACAAGTTGTGTCATGTATAAATAATAAACTTAAATAAGCTGGATAATCATTTTATTAAATCATTCCAATTGTGATTTTAAGAGATGAGGATGCAAACAATATGATTTATGTGTTGAAATATGTCCTTTAAAATGAAGCACAATTACAATCTAATTCAATAATAAGTTAACTTTCAATTAGATATCACTCATATTGTTACATTTTATTAATAATTACTTTGAATCAATTATTGAATGTTATTTTTAATAAATTATTTTGATAATGGGTATTTTCATTCAAATTAATGGCTGAATTAATGGCTGAAGGTAATACAGAGTCCACAGTTAATAAAATCTTTGGCTGCATACATAAAATGTGTATATTTTTATGACCGAGAAAAATATATTTAATGTTGAGTTCACGTGATTTAATTATACATTTGGCTAAGATAGTGAGAAATGATTCATGAGACAAAAATTGAATAAAACATTTGTGTCAGAATTTTATAAATCAAAAACATATTATTGAATTGAATACGGACAAAGTAGCTTCAACATTTCCTAAATGTTGAACTACATCTTTGGAAACAAAACAAAAGAAAGGTCTAAAATCTTCCTGAAAAGTACTCATCTACAGGTTAGGTAGTAATACAAAAATAGCTAGTTCTTGCCATTCACCAATATATGAAAATAAACTGGAAGAATGTTTTCTACTTATTTTTTAATAAAATGATTTTACTTCCATGGAAAATTAGCATGTTTAATTTCCCCAATGCATGTTATACTTTACTATTGAATAGTAGTGGTGATTTTCATGTAAGTGGATATCGAAAAACAATCTAAAAAGTTCATAATATTCAATTTTTCTGTGAGTAAACCAAACAAGAACTCATAATATGGATCATTGCCCATTGAAAAATATTGCACTCACTATGATGAGCAAGAGATTTATTTTTTAAAAATCAACCAAAAATTATTAACTGCCCACAGTTTCCCAGGATCTGTTCTAGAAATTGGAGATATATCAGTTAACTAAGCAGAATCCTATGCATCCAAGAATCCTAAGCATTCATGGAATTTATATTCTAGCTCTTAGAAACAGTTAACAAACAAAATAATAGAGAATATAAAGTATGGTAGAAAATGACACATGAGTTGTAGAACAATAAAGCATAGAAGAAAATGTGTTGTAGGCAGTTGTAATTTTTAGTGGATGGATTAGGAAAGTTGCTAAAGTGACATTTGAGAAAAGGTCTAAAGAATGTGGGGGAATGAGACCTTTTACTGTGAGAGAAGAGAATGATCCAGACCAAGGAACAGCAATGGTGTACACCCTCAAATGTGTCACCTCTCCCAAGGTGACAGAGATGCAAAGAATTACTCAAAGCCCACTTCTGAGCAGTGAGAAGCCCCGAAGGGGTTAATATCCAGGAACCCTCAAGAGAGAGGCATTCCTCACTGGAAAATTAACACCAAACTCTGGTCTTCTCTCTTATTCTTTAGGCAGGCAAGTTACAGAAAAGGAACGTAGGTGGTTACATAAGAACAGTAAGAACATCGTCATGGCAACAATCATTAGGTTTAGCTGCACCAAGGACAACTGCCCTTGGAGCCAACAATTTTGCTGTGTTACAATTCTTTATCTACAACAGAGACTTTAGCCTGGGGAAACTTTGTTTGTCTTTCGCAAGCTTAACATTTCTATGTGTAATTTTAAAAAGTTAGGCTATACCTGAAACTACGGGGCTTTGGAAGCTAGACCCTGTGAAATACATTTGCTTTATTAATGTTAGTTAATACAACTCCCATACAAATGGGAATGTGATTTCTGAGTTTAGGTATCTAGGAGACCAGTGTAAGTGAAGAAAATAAGCAAGGAGGGATTAATAGGAAAAAATAAATTGGAAAGGATTATAAGGTTTTATAGGTCATTGTAAATTGCTGGCTTCCCCCTACCCTTTTTTTTATTAAAACATAATTGATTATACATATTTTGGGGGTACCAAGTTCACTATCGGTATTTGTGTGCAATATGTGATGATCAAATCAGGATAATTAGTATATTCATCATTATAAAACACAATCATTCTTCGTGCCCATTAACCAATTTCTCCCTAACCCTACTCCCACCTCTAGTAGCCATAGCTCTGTTCTCTCCTGAAAATTCAATGTATTAATGTGATTGTTTCTTTCCTTCTATTTCTTTCTTTCTTTCTTTCTTTTTTTAGATCTCACTTATGAGTGAAGACGTGGTATTTCTCTTTCTGTGCCTGGCTTATTTCACTTAATATAATTTTCCCCAAGCTCATCTATGTTGCTGTGAATGGCAGAATTTCATTCTTTTTTTTTTTTTGTGGTTGAGTAATTTTCCACTGTGTATATATACCACCTCTTCTTTATCCAGTCACCCACTGATGGACATTTCAGTTGGTTCCATTTCTCAAAGGAAAACATACAAATGTTCAACAAGTACCTGAAAAAATGCTCAAAATCACTAATAATCAGGGAAATGCAAATTAAAATCACATTAAGATATCATCTCACCCCAGTTAGATTGGCTATTATCAAAAAGACAATAACAAATGCTGATGAGGAGGCAGAGAAAGGGAAATCTTACACCGCTGGTGGTTGGTGGGACTATAAATTAGTACAGCCATTATCAAAAACAGTATGGAGGTTTCTCGAACAACTACAGATAGAACTACCATATGACCCAGCAACCCCACTTCTGGGTATACATCCAAAGGAATGGAAATTATCATGTCAAAGGAATACCTGCACTCCTATGTTTATTACAGTTCTATTTACAATAGCCAAAATCATTGGCTTTTAATATAAGTAAAATGGGAAGCCCCTGAAGGATTTTAGGAAGGCAAATAAATGGCCATATTTGACAGGATCTAGTTGTGTTGAATACAGACTGAAAGAGGGCAGAAGTGGGAATAGGAATTGAATTATTCAGCTAAGAAATAATGACGTTTTGGCCCAGAATGTAGCTGTTTAGATCACTGAAAGTGGATGGACGCTGGATATACTTTGAGAGTAAAGCCAGCAGAATTTTCTGATTAAGAGAAATAAGGTTCCTGTTTGTTTGTTTTCTTTTTTCCTTTATATTTTTCTCGATACAGTTATCAAAAACCAGTAAATCATTTGTGGCTAATGAAAAACAGAAAATGAGAAATTAGTAACTGCAAAGAAGGCAAAGTTTTAGTCCCAACGGCTCGATGAAAAAGCTAGCAAAAAATATGTTGGTGTCAAGGCATTTATTTAGTTGTCATTAAGTAGTAAAAAATACACTTGTATCAGCTTTTTTCTTTCTTTCTGTTTTCTTTTTTTCTGACAGTATAGAATCCCTCCACACCTTCACCACCCTGTTTGCTGTATCTTCCCATGCCATTTCAGTTGGGTTCAGCCAGTTGTGAGCCCAAGAAGGAGCAGGTGGGAAAACAGAAAGTATGGCCAGTGAACTTCTTCCTTCTGTCACCTCCCAGTAGCCTGCTGCTGGGGTGTCCGTTGTGAAGGTTACTATTGCTCAAGGAGGAAGACTCTACAGCACTGCTGCTCAGACTGTGGTCTTCTAGTCAATTATTGTTGCAGGCCTGCTATGAGATAAGTGCAAAAATGGCAACTAGAGTTTAGAGAATGTTACTGGCAATTTCACAAGATAAATGTGCATCTATCAAATCTCATAAAACCAAACAAAACTAGACTTCTCTTTTGAGTACCTTTTTAATTTCATTTTTCTAATGATTTACTTTAATTATATAAATTTCTAGCAACTTATTTTAATTTTATATTCAATATACTCTAAGTTTAAAATATTGCTCTTTAACAAACTGGACATTTTAAAAATTAACTAAACTGAACTGAACTGAATTCTTTACCTCAGATGATTTGCTCTGCTATACAAGACTCTCTCCTTACAGATCCCTTCCCATTTTTACTTCAGGCTTATGGGCAATAACCACTATCTTCTTCTAATCCAGAGACTAGACACCGTCTTTTGTATCTCCACATGCTCATCTTACAAATACAGTGTCCGCCCTTACTCACAATGTCAATTTCTGTAGTTTAAGTAACTGCCATCAACCACAGTCTGAAGATATTAGATGAAAAATTCCAGAAATAAACAATTCATAATTTGTTGATTGCATGCCAACCTGCTCCATCCTGCCCAGGACGTGAATAATGTCAGTCCAGCATATTCACCTTGTAGACACTGTCCCCCAGTTAGTCACTTAGTAGCCATCTCGGTTAGCAGATTGACTATCACAGTATTGCAGTGCTTGTGTTCAAGTCACCATTATTCTATTCATAATGTCCCCAAAAGCACAAGAGTAGTAATGATGGCATAGTGTTACAATTGTTTTATATTATTATCAGTTATTGTTGTTAATCTCTTACTGTGCCTAATTTACAAATTAATCTTCATCATAGGTACATACGTATAGGAAAAAACAGTATATATAAGGAGGCTGTGGTTTGAGGCATCCACTGGGAGTCTTGGAAGGTATCTCCCAAGGATAACGGGGGACCACTGCAGTAGCTCTTGTAAAGAGAATCAAATGATCCACCCATTCCTACCCAGATATAAACAAATAATTTAATTTTCATTTTAATATGAAAGAGGTTCTTGTTTTTAGCTGAACTCAGTTTTTGGTAGAAGTTGGGATAAACTCACGTAGATTTCATTTTCAAGTGAAGTAAGTCAATTTCTGTCCTGCCTTGTTCTCAGAGCTTGTTAGTCAAGAAGCAGCTTGCTCTTGTGTAAGAAGTTGAAAAACTGCAGCAAAATGTTCATTGTTTTCACTGAGATCCAAAACTGGTCTACGGGCAGATCAATATTTCTCAACTTGAGTCCATCTGTAACCAGACCATCTCACGAAATTGTTTCTCATCTCACAGTGTCAATTCCTGCGGCTGAGCATAAATCTCACTGAACAGATCTGTCATCTGGTCTCACACATGTGTTGAAAGAAAGGGAAAATATTTTTTCATTCGGTACTATGGGTCTTCCAGGTGATTTTCAGTGAAACTTGAGACTTGCTGATACCTTCATCACTCTGAATTCCAGGTGAGAATGGAAACATTTCAAAATTTCCTTTTGAAACATGGTATTTCCAAAAATTGGATTTCCTTCTACATCCACTTGCTGTCAAAATATTTTCTCCAGCATCATGCAGAGTCTTATCCAGGGGCATAAGAGGCATTTCCACAAAGTAGGATACATTCATTAGCTGTCCTCACTCTTCAAAGCAGGCAGAAGACATGGCCTACTTCTTGAAAGTTTTCCTGCAATTCTTCTTTTTTCTCAGATATCCTGGTGAGAAATCTTTCTCTACTAAGCCACCTGGTTACTCAATGTAGCAGAAGAATTATGCATTCTTTATCCTGATTTCTAAATAACTGTTGAACATACTCAATTGAACTGGGTCTATAGCATTAGCCAGTTTGTAAAATCATCCAGACTATTTTTCATATTATATCCAAGAGTTTATAACAATAGCATCTCTTTGCAAAGGAGACGGTTTATTACAAAACATCAGGACATTTTTACTTTTGCAACCAGAGAGGTGAAACTTCTCACATAACCAAGCATTGACGGACACCATGAAAACAGTCACTAACAGAGTTCCTCTAATATACTCTTTCTGTGTCCAGATATGAAGATAAAACATTAAACATACATATGCCTCCGATGTTTGGGGCAGCTCCTCACAACAGAAAGAAAATGTTGCATTTCACCATTATTGGCAAATTTTACAAACTCTATAATGTGACATTATTGGTGAAATCAGTTGGCTCATCACTCTAGATAAAATAATTACTGTTTTTATTGCTACACTGAACTTCCTCAGTATTGTGTATGTCTTCAATATGTACACTTGCATTACCGTTCCAGCGTGGGATCACTTTAAATTTTCACTCTGTATTTTGCTCTAGCTTTGTATTCACTCTCATTTACATGTGAATGATATGACGTGCTCATTAAGTGTGGTTCTCTTCCTCTGCTGAGCAAAAATTTCTGCTAATAAATAACTTGTTCCATAAGCCTTTTCACAGAATGTGATTTTTTCACTTAAACTAGTCTGTTTCTGTTGCTTATAACAATACCTGAAACTTGGAAATTTATACAGAAATGAAATTTACATCATATGGTGTTGTAGGCTGAGAAATCCAAAGCTCAAGGAACACAATTGGTAAAGGCCTTCTTCCTGGAGGAGTGACTCTCTACAGCAACACAGGGTATCACATGGTGACAGTGGGCTGAGCAAGAGAGTTAAGCTCCTCTCTCTCTCCTTTCAAGGCCATCAGAACCATACCCATGACCACCCATTAAACCATCAACCCATTACTCCATGAATGAATTAATCCATTCACAAGGGCAGTTCTCACAATCTAATCACCTCTTAAAGACCCCACCTTTCAAATACTATAATAGGATTTCCCATTGTCTGGCTAGGCTAAGGCCTGGAATCCTCATAGCACCAATTGTCTAGCTCTCTTAATCCTGTTCGTGACGACAACTGTAAAGCTAGGCGACCACACCAGTTGTCAGGCTCTTTTACCTGCCAGTAATCCTGCACCAACTGGCCAATTGTTGAGCTAGGGCTGGGTCTGGAGCTCCCAGACCCCTCAAGCCCATTGTCCAGACTGGGTCACAAACCCTTCATATGCCAGGCTGGGTCACCAGACCCCTCACATGCCAGGCTGGGTCACCAGACCCCTTCACACAGGTCTATGAGCTAGGTAACTAGCAAAAAGGTCCTTGAGCCATAGGTTGGAAAGCATGGCTGCACCAGGCGGATGCTCGAGGCCAACGCTTGCCTGCCTGCTTCACCGAACTCTCTCTCTCTCTCTCTCTGAAGAACACAAGAATAGCAACAACACTAAAAAGATACATTGACACCAATGCACACTAACTCTACACACGCACACACAGTTTGCTTATAACGGATGTGCTAAACCACACCCAATGGGACCCGAGGCAAGGTCCCTGACCAAACTATTATATTTTCCCAACACCCACCCTCTTAATACTGTTACAGTGGGGATTAAGTTTCCAATACATGTAACTTTGGGGGACACATTTGACCCATAGCATCATTTAACAAAATCTTTACTCAGAGATCCACCTATTGACTCACAATCAGCACCTTTATTTGTTCATTTACTCTGGGTCATACGTAAGTCTTTCTTGGTTTTACAGAGGTGTTAGTGTCTTTGTACACTGCTTTTCACAGATGATTCATAATGGAACACATTGATAGAAGTTACTAGCCCATACAAACCCCACTGGTTAGTTTGTAAATTTCCCTCTTTTATTTTACACAGGAAGACCTTGTTTGTCTCAAAAAAGTTGACCAGTTGAGTGTAAGGTGAGTTTAGGAGAATTAATTCAGAAAGAGACAAATGTTATCTGTCTATTAATCTCTTCTCTGTACCCTACAGCAGTTGCTGCCTATCAATTGGCAACTCTGTCTCTCTCCCAAAACTAAGATTAGAGTCAAGCAAGTGAACACGTTTCTATGTTCACTGCTGTGCAGAACTGAAAGATCTCTAATAAGATAGCTAACGATCCATCACCCCAAGCATCATGAAACACATACAGTAAAAATAAAGTGTGATTTTTTAAAAATCACAGTCTCTTGCAGAAACCCTTAGAGAATGTTTGTGGAACCTTAAAGATTCTACAGGACCCCCATTGACTCACTCTAGTCTACAGAACAAAAACAGAACTTGTTCTATTTACATATTTTTCTAGATAATGTGTGCGTGTGAGTTTAGTGGGAGTAGGGAGTTGGGATGTGAATATAACATTTATATGAATTAATCAGGATTTAAGAAAGGGGTGGCACCTAAAGAAATATAAGATATACATGACACATTTATATGCAAATCACTATGAATTAAAGTTCTTTGAATCTCTCAAAGGCAGTGTATAAACATGTAATGGGATCATTGATCTCAAAGAAAATAACATCACATTGTGCAAAAATTAATCTAAATTATCCTCATGATAACTCTTCATATGATTCACTGTCTGAAAATAAAGTCATGAGGGCTGTTGGGTGTATATATGTGTGTGCAAGCACATATAGGTGTGTGTATGCATTTAAACAGTAATTTGGACTACTCAACTATAGAAAATAAATAAATATGCGGTAAGCAAATGCTTAAACCCAGAAGAGCATTGATTTCTTGTTTTTTCTAGTCAGTTTGAGAATGTGCCACAATTTTTAGTTTGTCCACCAGATGGCAAGCTTTCACTATTAATCAGTCCACTACTTTCCAGATACCTAACATTTAACATTTATACTCGATTAATATTATCCCATCAATAGCAGTCATCTTTGGAAAAACATGGAATCAAATTAATCATATACTGAAACAAGTAAAAATAATTTCTAAATATACATGTACATCAAAATTTGTGGAAAAATAGAATTAGAAGATAATACAAATTCTCCCAGGAACTTTTTGAAGTACTCTTATATCTTAGATGTTTTACAAGCATAGCTTTATTTTTGTCTAATTTGTAGTTAATCTTTCCTGACATTAGCCAATAAATAAATAAATAACTGTAATTAAAAAGTAAATAGCTCCAAAACATTACCTCCATCCCATCATGATTCTCCATACTTTAGATCACCAATCTATATCATTTGAAATTACAAAAAAACAAAAATAAAGACAAAAAACTAGCCAAAATGTTTCTGAATTTCCATATAAATACTTCAGTTTTAAATAGGGCTTTCAGAATTTCAAAACACTTCTCCTTGCATTTTTCTTCATAAGCAAATATTGCTGTTTTAATAAGAAAAAGGTACCCCAGGGAGTTTGCATGCCTTGCTTGTGGTAATATACTTAATTTCAGAATCAGAATCTGGAGAGTTCAATCTTAAAGTTGTGTGCTTTCTTTTAGTTATTTTACGTGGTTTTTTTTAAATGAAATGTTTAAAGTGCAGAAAAGAAAAAGTGAAGAATAAAGTAATAATCACTAGCATCTAGCTTTATTAAATCTTAACAACTGCTGTTTTTGCTTCAGTATTTTAAAAGTAAATATTACAGAAAGAATTGAAGCCCAATTATTTCTTCTAAAACCAGTTCCCCTCCCTCCCATCCCAGAGGTAATTTCATTAAGATAACCAACATCCTAAAATAAGTATTTATTTATCATGTGTGGCTTTAATAATATTGCTTCATACTTAAGCAATACCAAATTGCATGGATTTTATTATAGTGCCCTACTATTTGTATGGTTCTAAAATTCACATTTCTTTACATAACATGGTTTGTGAGTATTATTCAACTTGATACATGCCCCTTGTTTTTTGTTTTAGGTAATTATAAAATTTATTTTTACAACTAAAATACTATTATATATGTTCTTAATGTTTTTTGACTTGATTTTTGTTTTACAGAAATGCTGCAAATCATATTGTGAATATTTACATATGAACATCTCTAAGTGTGTGAGGGGTGTTGAGTAAATATTTTGGAGTGAAATTGCTGGTAGAAGACGTAAGTGCATTTTCTACTTTAATATATATTCCACATTTCTCTCTAAAGCACATTTACTTGTATTAAATTTACTATCACTTGGTATTAAGGAACTTTTAAAATTTTGTCAATGAAGTTTTTATTTTAGACATGGATTCCTTGCTTCAAATAAAATAGTCAGAAGTTCATTATATAAACTAGATGTTATGGGTTGAAGTCTGTCTCCTCCTCCACCTCGAAAAAGATATTTTGAAGCCCTAAGCCCTAGAAACCCAGAATGTGGCCTTATTTGGATATAAGGTTTTTAGACACAATCAAGTTAAAATGAGGCCATTAGGGCGGGCCCTAGTCCAATATGACTGGTGTTCTTATAAAAACTGGAATTTGGGCAAAGAGACAGACATTCCCAGAGGGAAGACTGTGTAAGGAGACACAGAGAGAATCCACATGGAGGCGGTGGAATGGAGTGACGTATCTACACATTGAAGACCACTGAAGAACGCCAGCACACCACCAATGCTAGAAAGGGGTAAGGAAGGATTCCTCTGCAGGTTTCGAAGAAAGCATGACCTGGCTAACACCTTGATTTTGGACTTCTAGCCCCCATAACTGTGAGACTATAAATTTCTGTTGGTCCAAGCCAGTAAGCTACTGTAACCTTAGGAAACTAAAAAAATTCTGGAGGTTTATGGCTCCTTGTATATAACACCTTCCTTCCCTCAGTCATACTCTCTAACACTAATCTGTGTACTGCAGTGAAGGAACTTGGTAGATGTAGTTGAAGTCCCAAATCAATTGACCTAAAAGTGGGAAATTATCTGGGCCTAATTTATCACGAGAACCCACCATGTGAGGATGGAGGGACTCGTCTGCAAGCCAAGGAGTGCCAAAGATGCTGACCAACCACTGACACCGGAGGAGAGGGTCTGGGGAGGCCCAACGGCTGACCTCAACCCACCCCGTCCTCTACCAGGTTCTTGACTCTGCCACAGGAAAGAGCAGAGTCACAGTAGGAAATGAAAACAAGTTCAATATAAAGAATAAGAAATACAGACTTCACAGGGAACGTGCAGCCTGGCTCCAGAGACTAAGCAGCGACTTCAGCAACTTTAACACAAAAGTAAGAAGTACACACTTTAGGGATAAAATGCAGACTGGTTCCAGAGTGAATAGCAGTCTGCTAAAGGCAAGTTTAACACAAAAATTAAGATATACACACCTCATAGGTGAAATTCAGGCTGGCTTCATAGAGAGTGAGCAACAGCCCCGCCTGCTTCCTGGATTTAACTTCAACAGTTTGGCTATCTGTACATATTCATGCTGTCTAATGAATATTTATCTAAGGGGGTGATTTTCCATTATGTAACCTAATCTTGTATATGCTCAGTTGGTCTCTTTGAGAACATGCCTATTGGTCAAATTCACATATTTGAATATATTCGGTGCTCCCTAGCTCCTCCCATGGAAGGTCATTTAAGGGGTAAACTCCTTTTTACTAAGCATACTTGGCCACTGAGATTACATAAACCTCTTGTGGCCTCATTCTCTAGGTTCTGCTGCTGAAAATAGCTGGTACAAACCACAGTAGCTTAGTTCTCAGAGGCGGGGCTTGAGTCCTGGGGGAGTGGTTTGTGACCCAGGGGAGAGTCCTGAAACCTGATTCCAAGGGGACTGAGCACTTCTTATCTCACCACCAGAAGCTAGGAGAAAGGCCTAGAACAGGTCCCTCCCACAGCACTCTGAAGGAATCAACCCACCAACCCCTGGATTTCAGACTTCTAGTCTTCAAAACTGTAAAATTAAATTTGTTATTCTAAAACCACTCATTTTGTGGTTCTTTGTCACAGCAGCCCTGGGAAACTAATACACTACATAAAAGTGCATGCGTTTTTGTCTAGGCCAGTGCTGGGGTTGAGCAGCCAGAACTTTTCTTCACTTTTCTTGACCTTACTTCCAGCCTCATTGTGTTTCCTAAGTTTCTCAAACATATACTGAGAAATACTGTAAGGAAATTCTTCATTTGCAAAGTTTCTATTCTCAATTACAACATGTAACAGAAAGCATATAACACAGAAGCTTTCTGCAATCCCTTGTACAGCTTTACAGTATTATCCTGATTAGATTAGCCAAAATACTATGCAAGAAATGTGTATTTACTTACAGAATAGTTGTACATTTGCAAATGGTGCTGTGGTCTATGGTGGTGAAAAAGGGGGTTGTATTAGTCCATTTTGTGTTGCTATAACAGAATACCTGAAACTGGGTGATTTATAAAGAAGATGAAATTAATTGCTTACCGTTTCTGAGGCTGGGAAGTCCAAAGTCCATCTTATGGGAGTGACAGTGACCCAGGGGTCTCACAATGCAAGATGATGGAAGCAGAGAGAGCAGAGAGAGAGAGAGGACTTCTTTTAAAGGCCTCAGAACCACACCCCTGACCACCATTTTTAATACATTCACTCCTGCACGTCCTACAATCCGATCACCTCTTCAAGGCTCCATCTTTTAATTACCACAATAGGATTCCCCACCCTTTTAACAGTCACAGTAGGGGGCTAAGATTCTAATACATAAAACTTGGGGTACACAATTCAAGCTTTGATGAGTTTTGAGGGGACATAATTCAATCCACTACATTCTGCCCCTGGCCCCCCAAACTCATGTCTTTTTCACATGCAAAATACATTCATTTTATCCCCAAAGTCTTAACTTGTTTCAACTCAAAAGCCCAAAGTTCAAAGCCCCATATGTGAAATCAGTACAACTTGTCTACCTCCAAGACACAATGATGGGACAAACATAGGGTACATATTCCCATTCCAAAAGGGAGAAATAGGCCAAAAGAAAGGGTTAACAGGTCCCAAACAAGTCTGAAACCCAGCAGGGCAGGCATGAAATCTCAAAGCTGGTGCATCTTGTAACTTGACTCCATGTTCAATGTCCTCTGCAGGCTGGTGCAGGGGTAGGGTCCCCAAGTCCTCGGGCAGCTCCATTTCTATGGCTTTCTTGGTCTCAGGTGATGCTTTAGCTCTCCCAGGCTGGCATTGCACGCTGGTAGCTCCACATGTCTGGGGTCTCCATGGTAGTCCCGCTCTCACAGCACCACTAGACATGGGGCTGATGGGGTTTCTCTGCTTCAACTCTGACCCAACATTTCCACTCAGCATTGCTTTAGCAAAGGTTGTCTGCAGTGACTCTGCCCCTGTGACAGATCTCTTCCTGGGCCCCCAGAATTTTCCATACATCCTCTGAAATAGGGGTGGAGGCTCCCAAGCCTCCATAGCTCTGGCATTCTGCAAGCCTGCAGGCCTAACACCATGTGGATACTGCCAGGGCTTCCGTCTTGTATTTTCCAAAGCTGCACATCCAGCCACACCTGGGACCAAGTTAGTCACTGCTGGAGCAGCCAAAGCAGCTGGCTTGCTGGTGCTGGAAGCAACTTCCCAAGGTGGCCCTGAGCAGCGAGCCTGTGGAGGATGCCTCAGATCTGTTCCCTAAGACCCTCTGTCTCCCTAGGCCTTTGGGCCTGAAATGGATGGGCTGGTCCCAGAGGCTGCAATGCCTTTAGCACCTTTTCCCCTTCTCTTGATAATCCCTTTCCTTTGTACTAATCTGCTTAGCACCACTGGGTTTTTCTTCTGAAAATGCTCTCTGCTTCTCCACCACATGGCCAGGCTGCAAATTTTCCGAATCTTTATGCTCCATTTCTCTTTTAAATTCTGGCTTTATGTCATGCCTTTGCCACCGTAACTCAGTGTAGGATGTTGCAAGTAGCCATGCAGCTTCCTTAACGCTTTGCTGCTTAGAGATTTCTTCCACCAGATACTCTGGTTCACAACTCCTAAGTTCCAACTTCCACAAAGGCCTAGGGCATGTACACAATGCAGCCAAGTTCCTCACCAGTTCATAGCAAAGGTGATTTTTGCCCCAGTTTCCAATAAACTCCTTCTTATTTCTATCTGAGACCTCCTTAGAATGGTCTTTACAGTCCATGTTCCTATCCGCATTCTGCTCGCCACCACATAACCAGTCTCTAAGACATTCCAATGACATTCCCTTGTCATTTTATCTTCTGTGTCCTCCAAACTCCTCCAACCTTTGTCCAACACCCAGTTGCAAAGCTGCTTCCACATTTTGAAGTACTTGTTATAAGCAACAGGGGTTATTCACATAATTCTTTATCAAACAATTTCAACATTATCTCTGGGTGAATCAAGTCTTCTGGAATCATTAGTCATAGTCTCCTATTCTTCCCCAATTCCAAACTAATTGTTTCATCCAGAATTTCTTCTGTGCTGCTCATCATTGAAACTGGTAGATAGACAATATATTTCCATGTGAAGAACATGGACCCACGAACCATACTCTGTGATCTTGGGCAAATTACTTTTATATCCATAAATTTCCCCAACTGAAAAATGAAGATAATGTCTGCCTCTTAGGTTAAATGGCTTAATATATGAGCGTACTTCAAGAAGTTCATGGAAAGATTTGTATTATCTTTCAATTCTATTGTTCCATGAACTTTCTCAAGTACCTGTGAATTGATGCATTAAAAATGTAGAAGATGAATACACATATAGTATGACTTCATATATGCCTTTAAAAGTACTAAATGATAAAATAAATTTAACATTTACGTAGTGTAGCATAAAGAAAGCTAATATTTATGAGATAATATGTGTCACAGACTTTTTTTAGGATGTAAATGTGAGGTACTTCAAAAAGTTTGTGGAACAATAGCATTAGAAGATAATATAAAGCTTTCCATGAACTTTTTGAAGTACTTTTGCATATGAGAACAAATTCACTGAATATTTTTAAATTCTGTAATGATTTTAATTTACAGTAAATTTGTTACTAAAATGTGAATTACGTGAGATATATACCATTAGGTATTAAAATTCTATTATAATCCTTTTTTTAACCACACTGGCAAACTGTTTATAAGCTTAGGGAGAAAAGATGTATAAGTTTCAACAAGTATATATTTTTATGAAATAGTTTGTCTTAGTCTGTTCAGTCTGCTATGACAAGCTACCAAAGACTGGTAGATCCTTCTGGTTCATCAATGTATAAACCAACTTATAATTTTCCTTAATTCTGGAGCAAATATAAATGTTTAGATTGGGATTACCCAAGTAATTTATGTGTATGTATGTTTTCAGTCTTAATTTAAATACTCAATCACATCTGAATTCCTCTCCTCTTTTTCAGAAAGAAGTGTTTTCTTAGTGAGTGGTTAATAAAACATTGAATTTCCATATTTAAAATAGTCTTTAAAAATGAGATTCATGTGCTAAATTTTCTATGGCAAAGAGCTTACACTTATGTAGAAATAATTCAGTGAATGTTTATTAAGCCTGTCAATCCATTTTAGTTCCATTGATAACAGCTTTGTCATGCTAACATAGGGCCAGTGTTTTCTCTGTTATAATCCTCAAAAGAAAAGTTATTTATTTCTTTATATTTTTTGTAGTGAGCTCCATCATTTGTACTGCAGCATGACCTAAGCCAGGAAGGATTTCAGTCTGTTCTACTTAAAAGACATATTGCTGGAATGTTCTCACATTTTGTCTGACAAATGGGCATGGAGAGAATAGTAACAAAGCAAAGAGTCAATACTATTTTTCTTGCTTATTAGCTTCAAAACATCTCAGGATACAGGCACAAAGTGAACTGCAAACTGTTCAACATATCCCTAATTGCTTTTGTGGCACTATTCAAGTAATGTCAGTAGGAACTTCAGCTATTGGCTCTCACTGGTCACTCTGATTGCAATTGTATAATGCTGGAAACCACAGAATCAATAAATGCTTGACTTTTTTTGTTTGTTTAATTAAGGACAAGAGGGGAGATAGAGTACCTCCCTTTGAAAAGTACTTTATTTTTCTTTTCATTCTTTTTCAATAGAAATCACTCTCTTGGACTAGTAGAAGGTCAAGATCTACCCAACATGATCAAAATTAGGAATTCTTTACTTAGCTTTCTAAACTAAAGTAAAAAGGAAAAGCATGCCTCATTTCTACTTAGGAATTAAATGCAAAAATTCAGACAGGAGTATATAATCTAGGAAATTATGTCCTCCAAAGAAAACCGGTTGGAAATACATGGTCTCAGTATTTGATTTTTACTCTTTAATATTATCTGAAAAAGCTATTGAGTACAGGTACAGAAAGTGAGAATAAAAAAATGCTTCAACACTAAAAATCTAAGACATCAGCCAACAGAAGCATAGCACCGATAAACTAGACACGTAACATGGATAGGAAGTGTATAAAGGGTATAAAAACCCAAGCCTTTGCTCAGGTCAATGTGGATTGCCTGGCCAAAAGCTGCTCTTACTCTCCACCATCTCACATCAGTATATGCTGCTGAAGGCACTGCCCAAACAGCTCTCAGATTCAGACTTCCTTGCAAGACATTGGCCTTCCTGGTGAGTCTGGACAACTGACCGACCTCTCTGAGCATCAGTCAGTTTGTTAATTCAGACTCTAGCTTTCTGTTTTTCTCTGTACCTTCACTTAATTGTATTGTTATTAGTGTTTTGAATAATAAGTAAATGCAGTGGTGTATAGCTTGAACCTCTGCGCTTGTGGCTCTGACTACCAAGTGAACCAGTTAGTACCTAGGGAATTGCTCCCTATGGGAACTCCGTAGTAGCCTGTGGCTGGTATTAATACCGGCTGCATTAATAAAAATCTGACACTGTGGAAAAACACAAACACATTCGGCCTTGGTTCCTTGCGACCTCAGTCTGCTCATGACCCTTCTTATATGTGGTAAGGAACTAAGGCGCCTGAATAGAATTATGTGTTCCAAAGTTCAAGTAACCAATACAAATGATAGAACAAGTCATTTCAAATTACTATGAATCAGTCCTAGACAAGTGTTTCCCAATTAACATATCTCATTGCTTGCTTTAAGAGCAGCTCCTGGCTGCTTAAATCCCTTTGTTACTTGTTTAGGATAAGGAAAACTTTTTTTGGTTATTGATTGTCACATTTTGGGGATATGACCTTTTGCAAGTTCTAGGTGGTTAGAAAAGGAGAAAACAATCATTCATTTATGTTTCCTTTTCCTTCCTATTTGACCAAGAAGATGATGTGTGAACACACACATGGTATCTTCCTTTTGGCAGAAGAATTAAAAAGCACTAGAGCTGCCCCACTCAGGAGACAATTCTTCAGCTGTTTTTCTATCTTTTCCCTTTGTTCTGGCTTCTCTTCTCCTGTCCTAAATGGAGGTTGAATTTGGAAACTTTGGCCCCACTTAAGAAAACGTCTGGATTTGTGACCTAAAGAGCTTCACACTATGCCGTGAGGCTATCCCTCTCCTGTTCTGTCTTGTTTCTGTCTCCTGACATTGGTATGTGTCTTTAAAAACTTTCTTCCTATCATTTTATTTTACTGATGTGTTTGGGTCTTAATGTGGAGTAGGTGGTAACATTAGTATTTTTTAAAGCAATATATACCTCTAAAACAAAAATCACTTTTAGACAGAATTACCCTTGGAAGCTTAGTAAATCACCCAAAATGCACATCACAAAATACATCAGCTAGTGATAATTCCAAGTACTGCACAACCAAGTTCTCTGCAGTACAGATTGTTATTTCTTTAATTACACTCTAAATTATATACTTGACTTGGGTTTAAAGGACATATTGTACATGTATTTTGTACAATAATTATAGACAGAGCACAACACTCACATTATCAGAGACAGAAAAAAAAAAGAAAAGACAATCTTCTGAGTTACAGTGTATTTATTTATCCATGGGGTCATGATGAATTTGATTAACCCAAAGTATTTAAGTAACTCCTTCACATACGTGAACAGTTTAGTTCTGTATTTCTGGGAGGCTGAATGTGTGTGTGTTTGTGTGTTTGTATACATGTGTATGTATGGTATTAGTCCATTTTCTGCTACTGCTTATAACAGAATACCTGAAACTGGGTAATGTACAAAGAAATAAAATTTATTTCTTATGTTTGGGAGGCTGAGAAGTCCAAAGTCCAGAGAACACATCCGGAGAGGGCCTTATTCTGGGTGGCAATGCAGGATATCACATGGCAAGAGAATCGCATGTACAAGGGAGCTCACTTCCTCACTCACTCTCCTTATAAAGCCATCAGAACCATGCCCATGCCAGGCCGTTAAACCATCCACCCACGACTCTGTGAATGAGTCAATCCACTCACAAGGGTATAGTTCTCACCACCCGATCACCTCTTACAGGCCCCACCTTGCAAATACCATAGTTGGATTTCCCACCCTTTTAGCATCCTTAAAGTAGAGGTCAAATATTAAGATTAACTTTGGAATGTCTACTATCCATAACTTTTGTGCCAAAAACTGTACAAATTGCCTTGATTTTCTAACTTAGCCCTCTTGCTAATCTTTCAGAAATGTATTATTTTCTCTATTTTAAAGATGAGGAAACCAAGGCTCAGAGGTCACTCTACTAGTTGCACTTATTATATGATTTAATGATGCAACCTCCACATGTATATTATTTCACCATATGTCATAAATAATATGTGAACTTGAGATTCTGCAGATTAAGCACTACTTTAAATTATTGTAGTCACATAATCCCTGCTGCTGCTACTACAAATACTATTACTAATCTATAGATTTGTTGACAGCAGTGATTCTGATTCCTCACTACACTCCCCCAAATACATTTTACCTTCAGGGTATTTGGTATTTAACAAAATAGTCATTGAATGATTTGTGGGATGACAGGCCTGAAGATTGCAAGCTCTAAGCACTGCAAGCCTCAGACCAATTCAAGAAGCAGTCACTCAACAAACATGCATGTGGATTACATTTGAGAATGTATTCTGTTTATATTTATTAGTAGTAGATAATTGTTCTTATAGTTAAGGAAGGAGGTAATAAACCCTGTCTATGCTCTAAGGCAGGCATTTTTCTCTTTCCAGAAAATGCATAGAAAAAGCATATTCATATTACATTTTTGGATTCATTATCTCCACAAGTCTCTCCAAAGATCCCCTAAAGATCTATGAATGCCAACATAAGAATTCCTTTATCAGATTATGTATCAAAAATATTAAGTGCTCTTAATTGAAATTATGAGATAAATCTCAAAAAGTGAGAAGGATTTGGCTTTCAGGAGCGGATACATCAAGACCTAGACTGTCTTATATCAATCACCTACTAATAAACAGAAGTCTCAAGTTAGGGAATCTATATTCAGGACACAGCTATGTGAAGAAAATTTAGCAGCTTTCTACTTAGCCCTAAATTTCTATATAGAATTTTAATTCTGGTGAGCAGAACTAGACCACCTGGAGAAAGGTGAGCCTTTCCTGTCTTCATTAGATTAGTTGGCTAAACCTTTATTCCAGTTTTAATTCATGGATTTATAATGAGTTGATGATATATATGCACTGCTTAACAACCAAGCAAATCTTTCAAACATAATCTTATACCACATTCGTGAAAGAGAGAATCAGAAGATGGTTTTCCTAAATATTTATTAATATGTACGACTTATGCAAATGTTCCATTCCTGCATAGGTGGCCGTGTTAATGTCTTGACTGTCTCCAAGATACCAAAATTCCTCTTACTTGAGACTGACATCTGGGAGTGTGGGAAGAGGAGGGTAGTTTTGTTTTAAACTTGAAAACAGTTTACCACTTTTTTTTCTTTTTTTTTCTTTTTTTTTTTTTTCTTTTTCTTAATTCAGGCGGTTTAAGAACCAAATTTTCAGAGAGCAGAGACCTTGATGTCTCTGAGAAGAAAGGTAAGAGTTTTTTTTTTACCTTTATGACATCACTTACTCATTTATCCTTACTGCTCTTATGTGATTTTTTCTGAGAACAATAAAATGGGAAGTCCAGTCCCAAAATATCTTTATAAATGTCATATTGTATCTTGGCCCAAGAATCTCTCAAGTTTTATCTAGGTAAAACTTAAGTTTATTTAAAATTATTCTTTATAGAGTAATCTAGAAAAATAAACAGCCACACTCTTTCTGTTCTTCTCTAGTTACATGGAGCTAGTTACTTTTTATCAATTTTTAAAAATTCAATGTTCAAAGCATGATAGCATAGCCTTAATGATATGGTCCCTCGTAAATGTCCATAACTCTTCTACTACACTATAAACCTTAGCAAATATACATCAATGTATCTTTCAGTAAACTTAACGTATCTTTAAGTAAACCCTTAACCTATAGAGATATTAAATTTCCCCAAATTATGTCTCCGCTCCTCTTTCAAATAGAGAAATTAAATTCCCAGTAAATAATATTCTCTAAAGAATATATTACTGCCATATAAGGGTTTGTTCCCAAACCCCAAATAAGTCCATATACAAGGTCAGTAAGACTGCATAGAGATGGTGAAGCTTAAGTTGTAATAACTTGGGATTTAAACACAGAGAAGTGCAGTAGCTCCTTTAATTCTTTCTCCAGAAGCTTGCTAGTGAGTTCTAGACTTACCACTTTAATAACAGGGAGCATGATAGTTTAAAGGCAGAAGCTAATGATATGAAAAAAGAATAATTTCTGCAATAGTTTCATTTGATAGCTCCCATTAAGTCTATCCTCCTAGAAAATTATGCTTACTATTTAGCAATACATTTTCTTTCGAAGGTTGAATAAGCTGAAAAGGAATTGTGACCTTCTGTTCCATAAAAAAAACTAATGTACAAAGTGGACCAAGTGTTTCAATACATCCTTATACATGCACATAATCATATCTATATAACAGCAAGGGAGGACGAAGTATACGACAATGGCAGACAGTGTGCTGCACTGAGTCAATGATCAGATATGCTGCCATAAAGCTGTAGTTCTTTGATTATTTGCAAGTCAACATTTCTCAGTTGCTTAACTATGTATATGATAAATAGACTGGTTGGACTTGAGAGTATTGTGAATACTCCCGGAAAGTTTAACATGCAAAAAATGATACTCCAGTTAAAGATAATGTCCACAAGGAATCAAAAATAAATTTAATCCAAACAGAACATCTTGTTATATCTACAAACTGAAATAAGTCATTTATGATAAAGAGCATTTGCCTCTTCTATAGAAAGAAATCTTAAAGTCCTGTCTTTGAGATTAAAATTCTTGAAGAAATTTGTAGAATAAATTTGGGAAGATTAGAACTCACAAATTCTGTATGCAATCCAAATATCACAAAGCACTATGATTTACCCAAAGACCAAGGATTATGCCTTTTGAGTATCATCTCTTGCTTTCCATTTCACATTGTATTCAATTGAATTATAGTGACAAAAATTGGCATAAAAATAACTTAAATGATGTCAATCATTGTCAAAAAATTACATAAGGAAATTATTAGAAGCATATCATATTTTCAAATACTTCAAGCATGAATTAACACAATTTTACAATGTTAGCTTTCAAAAACAAGCATATTTTTAAGGACATTATGAAAACCAACAAGATTGATGATAGCTTCTTTTGACCTAAAGAGCTTCTTCTAATTTATTTTCTCTCTCTCTCTATCTCTTTCTCTTTCTTCTAATCTATGCAAAGGGAGAAAACTTTCTCTTCTTTTACATTAGATGAACTCCCAAGAGGAAGACCCCAGTCCTGCTAGGGGACAACTATGTTTAGCAGTTAGTTTCAATTTGGTGGCAGTATATGGTGACGCCCAAAGTAGTTGTGCACCTATCATTTCCTGCAACCCAGATTTTTGTAATAAATGAAAAGTTAAAACCCATAAGGTTGATTGTCATCTGTTGCTCAATCACTTCTGAACTTCAGAGGGAAGGATATAGGCTGCTATTAAACCCTAAAAACAGCAACACACTCTAAACTATGATTTGAACCAGATTTTCGATTTGATGAAAGTCAATTTCTGTTGACTCTCATTAAATATTTTACATGATATTCTGTAGTACAAAAGATTTGGGAAAATTTAAATTGTTATATATATGCTTGTATTAGTCAGGATTCTCCAGAGCGACAGAATCAATAGGATATATTATAAATATGACATGGGATTTTTTTAGGGGAATTAGCTCACATGATAGGATGAAAAGTCCCCGGGATAGGCCATCTACAAACTGGATACCGGTAGCGTGGCTCAGCCCAAGTCCAAAGGCCTCAAAGTTAGGGGAGCCGATGGTGTCCTTGGTGTAAGTCCTGGAACCCAAAGCTGCAGAGTCTCAAGCTCTGATGTTCACGGATAGGAGAGAAGAGTATGTCCCAGCTCCAGTGGATAGAGAGCGAGCTTCACCTTTTTTTCTGCCTTTGGTTCTCTCTAGTCCCCCAGCAGATTGTATGGTTCCTGCCCACATTGATAGCGGGTCTTTCCCACCCAGTCCACTCAGGCTGTCATACTAATTTCTGCTGGAAACACTGTCACGGACACACTTAAAAAGATAGCTTTACAGGTTTCTCGACATTCCCTATTCTAAGCAAGTCGAAACCCAGAATTAACCTTCACAATACTATAGGCTAAACACTGCAAATTCTTTAGGTTGCTTAGTTATTATTTCAAATATGCAAGGAAGATGATATTTTTCCAGTTTTAAAAATGAGGTCACTGAAGGTCATAGAAAAAGGATTAAGATGTATCGAAGCTCGAATCTTAAAGACTATTGTGTATACTTACACATACAATGTGGAACTAAAGTAGTAAAAAGAAACTCCAATCCATAAAATATGTGTAAGGAACACCAATTAAATTTTATTTCCCATTAGGACCACATATTTTTATGACATGAAAATTTTCTTTAAAAACTTCTCATTGTTTTGGTTGTCCTGTTGCTGGAGCTGCTACATGTGCTTAGATTCCCAATTAGACTGCAGCGCAGGAGGTCAGAAAGGTTAAATGGCGGGTAAGCTCAAGCCCAAGAGTATAAAGCCAATGTGCTTTTTTCTAGGCTCTGATGTATCATGTTTGTTATCCTGAAAATTCTACCCAGCTTTCTTCGTCTTATAATTTTCTATAATGTGGGAGTTAAATTCCTTTTAAAATTCTAAAATTAGATGCATTCTTTTTTATTTCCCATGTATCAGTTTTATTATAAATATACTTCATTATATCACACTTTCTTAGAACTTTTAAATGTTTTAATAAATAAAGTATATTTCCACCCTTTGGCAACGTAGACTTTCTAAGTGTCTGCTTTTTGATTCCTGCCTAAAGAAGAGTACACAGCCATATTCATTCTACCCAATTTAAGTGCATTCTAAAGTAGGTTCTCTCTTCTTAATGTTTGTCATTATTGCTTCTAGGTTCTTCCAAACCCTTTATTCTGTATTTTTCAGATAGCTTCAAAGTCATAGTATCCCTTTTGCCTTATTTTAAATTCTTTATTTTCCAATGTGAGTTAATATAGTTTCAGCATTAGCAACCTACTTACAAAAACATTTATTTGATATTTGTTAGTTAGGGAGAACAGCTTAAATTTCACTACATCACCATTAAAATGATTATTTGCCTCAATTCAGTATCGAACAATTAGACCAAAGAAATTCAAATGTTTTATGAGAAGCCAAGCAACTAGAATTCTTCTAATGCATAAAATTTTGTCCTAATTTTTAACTTTAGTAAATATATTAAAATAAAACTTACATATTAATTTTTCTGTAATTTAAGAGATTAAAAATAAAATGCACACTGTATTATCCCTTTCTTTGCAGATTTTTGTGTTTACTACATGGTATCATTACTATCTTGAAGATTTAATATATTTGGCAGCAGGCTGACCTGAGTTCAGTTGCAATCTCTGTCTCCAACCAGGTGTCTAACCATGGAAAGGTGCATAATCCCTTTGGGGCTTGCATCCTTAAACTCTCAAATTGAGGTAATATTACCTATTCTGATGGATCATCATGAGGTCCAAAATAAATCAGACATACAAAGCACATAGTACAAAGTGTGACACGTGTGGTCCTCAATAAATCTGTAGGGAGAGTAGGTTCAATACCTGTAAAAGAAGAAAGGGTATGTGGGGGGTTGGTCTGAGGAACTCTCAGCCAGACTGATGGCGAGTCTCAGTCAAAGTTCACATATTAGAGGAGTCCTTCCTCAGGCATAAAACGGCTGAATCCAGTACCGCTTTCATTTTAGGCAGTAGCTGGGAGTGGCCAAGGGAGAACATGGCCTTAAATAAACACCACAATGAACTCGAAGGCTCAGCAAGGGGAGGCTCTCATCCAACTATGCTCTCTGCCTAGGTCTTTGTGAAGGGAGATCTGAGTGGGACCTTATATGACTGCTACACCATATTAGGTTATCATTAATAAATAGGAACAAATCAGAGACAGAGAGCTTGGATATCGGGGATCATTTTGGGCCAGTTGTAGTGGACTGAATTATGTCCTGCCAAAACTCATTGAAGCTTGAATTGTGTTTCCCAAGTTTTATGCATTAGAAACTTGGCCCCCACTGTGACTGTTAAGAGGGTGAGAAATCCTATTATGGTAATTGGAAGGTGGGGCCTTGAAGAGGTGATTGGATTGTAGGACTGTGCAGTAGTAAATGGATTAAAAATGGTGGTCAGGGGCATGGTTTTGAGGGCTCTAAAAGAAGGGGAGAGTCTGTCTCTCTCTTTCTGTCTGCTCTCTCTGCTTCCACCATCTTGCAATGTGAGATCCCTGGGTCACTGTCAACACCACGAGATGGACTTTGGACTTCCTGGCCTCAGAAACTGTAAGCAATAAATATCGTTTTTCTTTATAGACCACCCAGTCTTGGGTATTCTGTTATAGCAACACGAAACGGACTAAATCACCAGGTATTGCACAGAGCAATGAGAAATAAAACAAGTTTGTATAAGCAAGGAAATGCAGGGGCAAAACCCATAGTGGTGATTATCTTCTTAATTTTGAACGTTCTTAAAAGGCTCTCTCTTCCCCTGCCCTCCCTCCAGTAGTGGTAGGGTAATTATTTTTGGCAAAAAGTCAAGACAACATTTGTAGTTCCAACTGTCTCTTCTGGTGTCTATGGTTATCTATGTATACACTATATTAAGAACATATAGACCTTCAGGGCACGTGAAAAGCAACTACAATAGAAGTGGCAGGTGTGGAATTCTTAGATGTTACTCAGTGGTATGTTCTATGTAAAAATATGTACATACTGAATGTATTCATGAATCAGTCAGCGAAGTAGGGAGATCAGTTAATCTGGTATGTTGTATAAATTGAAGTCCCTCTACCCAGGATTCAACTGATGACTTCTGTTTAGCCATCATGCTGTGAATGATGAGATTGGGCTTTTGGCTATGGAAATGGAGATAGAACCAGAATCAGGATATGATGTTCAGGGAAGATACAGGAGATATAAAGACTGGGATCTACAACATAAAGCAGAATTGTCAATTTTCTTTGCAGCCGACTATGTTGTTGTGTTATAAACACCATTTTTAGATGCTACATATTAACAGCTGAAATAGTTTCCCTAAACATGTATGTAATGAAACATAAAATTTACACTAAGTTATTTGGAAAATGCAATATGTGCCATTAACCTTCTGATTAAAAAGAAACAGTAAATGAAAGGCTTAAATGGAAACAGTCATTAACTAGGTAAATATCTCTCATGAAACTTCCTAGTTCCACAGCAAATAGACAATATTTTGAGTATCTTTTTAAGGGGTCAAAATGCCCCAAACACATCTAGAATAAGTAGCCAAACTGATTTTTATGCTTTTAAATTTTTAAATACAAAGTCTATAAAATATATGTTAGTATTCTAAAAAGTACTCATTTAAAAGAATGAAAGCTACAGCTTCTGTTATGAATGGTGTATTCATCACATTGTTGTTTTAAGATGCTTACAGGAGTCATAAACTGCTATTATATTTTTTATCATTTGGTTTCTTAGGAAATGGATTTGTATTTCAAAAATATGATGATCCCAAATATATTTTACCATGTTTCTCTTTTTTTTCTTTCTTTTTAAAAATAAATTTTATAGTGTATATTTGAGGTTTACAACATGATGTTATAGGATGTATGTACATAGTAAAATGATTACTGTGGCAAAGCAGAATAACATATCTATCACCCCACAAAGTTACTTTGTGTGTATGTCTGACAAGAGCTGCTAAACTCTGCTTATTTAATAAAAATCCCTTATATGATATAATTTTGTTTGGTTTGCTATTGTTGGAAGATGATAAAATATTGGGAATATTTTAATACTATATAGCTTAATGGTTGAACAAATACTTACATACAAAATAGCAAGCAAAATTAGCAAAGTATTCACAATTGTAGAATCTAGGTGGTGGGCAAGCAGGTTTCCATTGCACTATTTCAACTTTTCTCTATGTGTCAAATTTTTAATAATGAATAGTTATAAAGTTATTTTATTTAAAGGTTTATTCCTAAGCTATGAGTACTTTAAGGGTCAAAACCAGGTTTTTACTGTTTTATCTATCTCCCACATCCAGTAGAATGTTTAGCTCATATGGAGCACAATAGATAGGCACACAGAAAAAGGATGCAGATAAAAATAAAAATAAAGGAATACAGTGGTATTTATAGAGCAGTAACTTCATACTAGACATGGTGTTAAGTGTTTAACATGAATGATTTAACTTAATTATAGAGTAAATCCTCTGGGAAAGATATGGTAAATATATCTATTTTACATATGCAGAAACTGGGAATTAGAGAGTTAAATAACTTCCTCAAGCCAATCAAGTGGTATGTTCAATAAATAAATCAATGAAAATTCTGAGGGGTAAAAATTGTGATTAATTGATAACCGTATGTTGCATTCTGTATTAAAGAGAATAAGTAAAAGAACCCAGTAATGACAGAAGCTGGCAATGAAACTGAATGAAATGATAGCAGCTGGAATAGAGTGCAAGAGGAGATCAAATCTACCAAAGCCACTGTTGCTTACCAATCCTAAGTAATCTAAATGAAAATGTAACATTTTAGTATGTAAACCCATGTTTTACTGATGAGGAAGCTACAGTGGAGAGAGAGTTTCAACTACTTATCCCAGTGGAGACCAGACGACTCCTAAATTCAGGGCACTTTCAAGTCTCGTCTGTTGCCTTGTTCACTATATCACTTATATTCTGCCTAACATGGTTAAAATACATTTTTTTTTCTGAAAGTATATATTTTTTCTTTTTTATAATTTCTTTTTATTTTAATATTTACTAGTACATTTTTGTGGGGTACAGTGCATTGTTTCAATACATGCAGATATGCACAATGATTCACTTACGGTAGATAGCATAGTTTTGTACCCTTCTGATGATTTTTTTTTCTTTGCTTTATTTGTAGGTACTTAATGCTACTGTGGTCTATTAACGGGCTCTTTAATATGCAAGTGAATAAGCACTAGGGCTTACTGCTAATTGGCTAATCAATCTTGGAAGTCTTACTTATTTCCCATAGTCTAAAGATATATGAAGGTCATTTTTGAGTTTGACAAATACCCTTAGGTGAAGCCTAGAGTCCAGTAAATGCAGAGGAGATGCATACCAATCACCTTTGTACCATTAGGTAGCTTGTTTATTTTCCCATTAACAGAGCTGATTTGGGGGGACTTATGACAAAGCAGCAGATAAATATTACCCAGAGTGATGTATCATTACTACACACAAACATACAACAATTACTCTTTGGAAGTGCAATTAGATTCCTGGTTGCATTATCAGTATAAGCCTTGTGAATTAACTTGGTTATTACTTAACTGAAATAAAAATAACTGTCCCTGTTCTTAATCGTTATTTGTATGCAATAAAGTTTTGACTTTTACATTCAAATTAGCATTTATAAATGCTCATAGTTGTAACACTGCGGTCAAAAATGCAATCCACATTTCCTCCTCTCTACATTTTAGTATGAGATGGTCAGAATTTTAAAAGAAAAACAGCTCTCTGGGTCTCAGTCACTCCCTTTGTAAATGAGGCAGTTGACTCAGGGGACCTGCCTTATTCATTTTGGTGTTAATGTTATACAGCTGGGTATTTGCAGAATCCACTCATCTCTGATTACTGTTGCCCACACTTTAGCAGTTATGTAAAGGAAGGGGAGGTGAGCGTGGTGGGATGTCTTGCTGATACACCAATGAGTTCAGGTAAGGAAAAACAAATCTGGGCAATACTTTAACAGTTTCTCCTATTACAGAAGAAAGAGCGAAATTAAGAAACATTGCTTCCTTTTGCCTTTTCAGTGTCTTACATGGAGGCAAACGGGTGAATTATTTGTGAAGAGATTTTTAAATTATTTCATAAGTATATTTATATACATGGAAATGAAAAATGATCCATTTGAGTCTCTTGTTGCTCCCGATATCAGCAAAGCAGAGAAAGTGAGGGAGAGCAGGGGTGTATATTTAGAATCTTTCAGGAGATATGCTTTCTGAGGGCTGTATCATGGGTCTGAGTGGCTCTGAAATGTTAGGCACATAAAATTTTTAAAAGATGCAACAATCTGCAGCCAGGTCAGTCAACTCTGCACTAAGGTTTCCAAGTCACCCTACTAAGTGGCTGAACAAAATGATGATAAAAATCCAGGGTAATTAGTACTTAAAATCCAGCTGAATTTTGTATTTCAGAGTTTCCTATTATTCAGATGGTCGGTCGGCATCAGTGTCTCACCAGTAGGGTAGGGTGAAGACTGAGTCAACCCTGGAAGGGAAGTCAGCCCCGGACCTGCTCCACAGGGTATTGGACAACTCAGGATAGGGATGCCAGGTGCTAGGGGTCACTAGTAAATAATAAGATTCTCTTTATTTCACACTCAGTGAGTACTTGTTAATCCAATAACAACAAGATAAATTCTTATTAAATGCCTTATCTGACTGATAGCAAAAGAGAATATGATAACCAATCATAGCCTCTAGTCAACCCACCTATTCAAACTACAAAAGGCTAAGACAGTAGTAAGGACAGACAACTTATTAAAGCAACACTATTATTGAGTGCTGTTCAATAACAGAAACCAGTTCACAAGTCTGCAGGGACAGTTTCTTTGATGACTAAATGGTTAATGGTAAATTTCACAGTTAATGATTAGACCTCATTCTGCTCGGCCTATCAGCAGCATTTGTCATAGTGGTGTCTCCTTTTCACACTTTCTTCTCTTTATCCATATATTAAACTCTCTCCACTTTCCTCCTCACTCATTGACACCTCCTGCTTTTATTCTCATTTGTTGATTTATCACTTTCTAGAAAGAAATACCTCTTTAACTTTGTCCTGGATCCTTTCTCGCTGGTGTCTGTATTCATGTGTTAGGTGTTCTCACCTAGTCTCAGGGCTTCACACCTGCATGTACATGATCCCTAACTCCAAACATCTATACCCAACTGCACATGTGTCCTCTCTGCTTCAAAAGGCAATGGACATACAAAACTCAACATGCTCAACCCTCAACTGAACCTTCCCCAGCTTATGTGAAGATAACTTCATCTTTCCATTTACTCAGACTAAAATCCTTAGAGTTACTATTGACCCACATTTCTATCTCACCTCTAGATCTACATACATACTTCCAATGTAAAACTCTGTTGGTAATAACTGAGTATAGAATCTGATCACTTTCCACATTAATTGCTATAACCTTGGCCCAAGAGATCAACTCTCACCACCCAATATGCTTATGATGTCAGAATATTACGAAAAATGTATGAACACTATAATTATTTTTTTATATGTATAATGGCAACATTTTTTTTTCTGGCATAATACTTGGCATCTCTAGAAGCTTATTGATATGTATATAATAATTAATAAGTAGACATTCTTAGTTCCATCATATTAATTTATATAATTTAGCGTCAGAAAGTTTACAAAGTAGAGCTGAGGGGAGAATCATCAGTCTCCTACAAAAATAACCACAAATTTTGATCAAGTATAGGGATCAAGTTTTAATTTTCAGCCTCAAACCCACTGTGGTAGTCAGAACAATGGTCTTTTAAAGACATCCATGTCCTAATCTCCGGAACCTATGAATATGTTATGTTACACAGCAAGAAGGAATTATGAGTGCAGAGATGGAATTAAGTTGCTCATTAGCCAATCTTGAAATAAGGAAACTATTCTAGAATATCTGGAGAAGTCCAAGGTAATCTCAGAGTTCTTTAAAGTGGAATAGGGAGGCAGAAAAAAAGGTCAGAGATGGAGACAGGTTTGAAGATGCTAAACTCCTAATTACGAAGATGGAATCAGGGGACTTGAGCCAAAGACTGCAAGTAGCCTCTAGGAGCTGGAAAAGGCAAGAAAACAGATTCTTCCCTAGAGCCTCAAGGAAGAAACACAGTTCTGCCGTCTTCTTGATTTTAACCTCAGGAGACCCATTTCAGAATTGTGATCTCCAGAATTTATTTTATTTATTAATAGGTCATGAATTTGTGTTGTTTGAAGCCGTTGTGTTTGTGATAATTTAACACTAATAGGAAACTAATTTACCCACTCAAATACTAAAATAATATTTTTTTCTATAACTCACCTTTTCTTCTACCTATGTAGAAAATATAGAGATAAACTTTAAATATCTGTTTTCTTTGCAGAGAGTCAAAATGTTTTCTTTCATTTAAATGCTGGTGACTGATCCTGCTTTGTGACTATTTCCTCACACTTAATCACTTGTCTTCTTACTCTGCAGTTCTTTTCGCTCTACTGTCCAACATGCTGTTTCCTGCCCACTGCTCCCCCGGGTTTTGGCTTCATCTCTCTTTTATTCCACAGCTTCAGTATTACTCTTTTGCTGATGCTGCTCGTACTTTGTCACGGACATCTTCCACTTGATGTACCGCTCACTGGCAAGTTTTCAAACAGCATTTATCAGTGTTGCATGAGACGAAGTGTAAATCAGTTTCCAGAGTCATGTACAAATTTAACAACTTTTGTACAAAGATTATTTTAGTACGAATAAGAAATATAGCCACTTGTGATTATTCTTTGTACTAGAATCTATTTTGAAATGTGTAAGCATAATTTAAGGAATACGTCATTGACTGTACTGATGGAAAGTGAAATGTATCCCTGTTCTGGTTGAAAACACATGGAGGCTTTCAGACACTATTTTCAGATGCATCACTTCATTCACTTTAACTCCTGTGTAACTCAATTTTTGGTGGCTATGAAATTTCTAAGACTTATTTCTCTTTTTTCTTATCTGCTTTCTGGTACTGCTATAAAAACTTATAACCACAAAATACAGCAAATAATCCTACAGCCTAAAATATAAATACACATGTAGATATAGCATCATCATTTTAGAAAAAAGAAAGCACTGTTTCTGGACAAATAATGCATAACATAAAACTCAAGCAATAAAGAACAAGAGGCTGAAAGCAAATAAATCAAAATATATAAGAATCAAATTTTAATAATAATAAATAAATAAAATAATAAGTAAATATAATTTAAGATATATCTTAATCTTATATAATAGAAAGGGTAAATTAATAAAATTATTGTATCGAAAAGAAATCATAATATATATTACTAAAATTAAAAGCATGCTATTTAGTTTATATTTACAGTTAAGTTATAAAACTTTTTAAAACCTAAAGGAATTGCTGAACTGTCAGATAACTGTTTCAATGACACATGAAATTTTTCTCTGAAGCTTTTCTTTGATTAAATGAAATAGTAGGCAAAAATATTAGGAGGCTAGAATAACATGGATATTACAAATGTGTGCATCAATTTTAGTAGTATTACAAATAGGTATCTTGCCATGCATGGCAAAAATTCCTCACTCCTACACAACCTTCCCCATCCACTCACCTGCTGGCTGAGTTTACCATTACCCACACTCTGTCCAACTTTGTAATATTTATAATACGTCACAATAATCTTCTTAGATAATTATTCTTATTGCTCTAATTAATAGATTCAACGCTCATTTTATTTTATACACGTCTTCTCTGTTGCTCATTTATTTTATTTATTTATGGTGAGCTGAATTTATTGTCAATAATTTATTTTTCTTATAAGAAGAGATCATAATTGTCACATTTCTATGTGTTCAGGAAATTGACAACAATGGCTGGTTGCTTTTATATTCAAGGGGAAAACTGGCTGGCTGTAACGTAACATTATTGGATTACACATTCTTTCCCTTAAAACATTGATATTGCTCTTCTCTCCCTTTGCACTGGGATTAGAGTGGCTAATTACTGCAACTACTCTGAGGGTAGCCAATTTCTCCCTCTGATGGATGACTTGCTTCTGCTGTTTAAATCCCTGAAGATTTGTTTGTTTATAATCCGTGGTGGTAAATAACTTTAAGAATATTTTGATATATCTATTCTATATTAAATTTTCTAGGAATATGAAATGCATGTATTTATAACAAATTCAGCTATTCCTACATTCTAGGGAATTTTTCATAAGTTATGTCTTTGAATATATTTTCTCTTCCATTTGTTGAATTCTCCACAAAGGGATTTTAAAATATCTTTGGATTTAATTTTTTAAAATCTTTTATATATGTGGTCATCTAACAGTAGTAATATTTGTCATTTTCTTCTGTGTTCAGTTAATTATTTTAAACTATATCATTTTTAATAATTTGATTTTCATCCATGCTTATTCATTCTCTTTCTGATTATAATAAATTTATTAGATCCCCAATGATGTATTTTTGATTCTGTAATTCTGTCCTCAACTTCTAAAGTTCCCTTTTATTTTATTTTTTTTAAGTCATTTGGGGTGTAACATAAAAGATAAACATTTTTATCAAGCTCCATAATTTCAAGATTAAAGACTTAACCTCTGAGTTGAGGTGTAGTTAGGCTTTCTGCAGTTACAGAATATGCCAATCCTTAAGATAGGAGGAAACATAAGGATTTTTCAATATTTGACATATTTGGAGAAATAGGAACAAAGGAAATTTCTATAAATATGAGCTAAGCCTAAGTTTTTTTTTATAACATGCAATTGTACTATGTTTTCTAATATGTTATCTTATTTGATCCAATATTCTGACATGATTATTAAACTGAGTGTCTATTTCTTTTCACCCACTCAATGCTAGGTGTATTTCCTTTCATAACCACATTATTGACCTCTTCCCCAATATCCAGGTATCAAAGACTGTCTGCCATTCATTCATCTACTCATTTATTAAATTACATATGTAGATATGTAAAATAAACAATAAACGAAGCATTGTTTTAATCATATCAGTAATATTAGCAACAAATTGCTATGGGTAAAATTTATCCCCCAAAGTTTCTAGTATTGTAAATTTAATGCACACAGTAACAGTATTAAGAGTGTGGGAAAGCCAATTATAATAATTGAAAGGTGGGACCTTTAAGAATTGATTAGAGTGTGAGGACTGTACCCTAGTGAATGGATTAATCCACTGACGGTTTAATGGATGGCAATGTGTGTGGTTCTGACGACTTTACAAGGAACAAGCATTCGCCCATGTGATACCCTGCACTACTATATGGGGTAACCACCAAGAACAAGACCCTCATTAGATGTGTTCCCTGGACTTTTGACTTCCCAGCCTCTGAAACTGTAAGAAATAAATTCTACTTATTTATAAATTACCCAATGGCTATTCCATCATAAGCAATAGAAATGAACTAATACACAAATACAGACAAAAATCTCTATGTCTTAGATATTTATATCCTTCAGTCAATAAAAAGTAAACAAAATAGTATGCAAACTCGATACAATATTACAGTGATATGTACCCTAGGGAAATTTTTATAAAATGGAAAATGTAGATAAAGCACAGAGGATCTGAAGTTCCAGACTTAGGAGTATGAAAAGTTTAAACTATTAAATATGGTAGAGTAGACATCACTGAAAAAGTGAGAGTTGAACAGGTATATAAAAGGGAAGAAAAGGTTATTCAGCCAAAGGAAATGCCTTCCAGAAAGAGGAAATTAAATTTAAAACCTGGAACAAAATCCCTAACCACAAGGGTGACTTCTATTTATAAGGAAAAACAAAGAGGTCATTATAGCTACATGTAGTGACCAAGACATAAATGGAACCGGGGAAAGGGAGGGTAGGAGGATGTGGGCAGATCATGAGGAATTGTATAGGCCAATGTAAGAATAGATTTTTGGTCTCAGTGAATGAGGAGTAGCCATAAGGTTTGAAATGAGGAGTACCATGATCTAATTTACTTTTTAAGTGGATGAAAATAGCAAAGCAGGGTAAGAGTAAAAGCAGCTTAGGAGGTGAATGTAGAAGCTAGAAAAGAAAAATATATAGAGCTAAGTGTAATGAAAACACCACATATTACCAAATATGATACAGCTTAATACAAGATTGATATTCATTGACAACCAAAAGAAAACAGAAAATCACATTTAATAACTCCAATTTATAGCAGTATTAACAAAATCAAACAACTAGCAATATATCTATCAAAAGATGTTCAAGACCTCTACCTTGAAAAACTACAACCTATTGTTGAGAGCAAAGAGAACTACATAGTCATGCATTAAAAAATACAGCAATGTCAAGATGTCAATTATTTTGAGTAGATTAATAGTTTCAATACAACCCCAAACAAATTGACAGCAGATTTCAGAGTTTATATGGAGATGGAAAGGTACAATTTTAGTCACAACAATCTTGAAAGAGAACAACTTTAAGTGACTTGTACTATAAGTTAGTAAGACTCATTGTAAGGACTAACTGACTAAGAAAAAAAACAGAATCCAAAAAAATAAACCACACTCAGTTTTCTAACTTAACACATACAGGAATTCTTAAATGAGTGAGCAAAGAGAAGTCTTTTCAATAAGATGTTGATTTGTTTCTAAAACGGTAAAATCAAATAAAATTATAGAAAAATATTAGACTTTTACCTCACTGTAAACACTATAAATTCCAGATGTGCTGTCAATCTAAATTTAAAATAAAAAAATTTAGAAGAAAACATAGTGAAATGTTTTCATAATCTGATCTTTGCAAAGGTTTCTAAAACTGTATGCAAAAGCACTTAGCTATGATAGAAACCAATGGTGAATTGAATTATACTAAGATTAAGAAATTGCACTCATCAAATAGTGCAATAAATACATGGAAAAGCAAGCTTCAAAAATAAGATACAATTGATCCGCACTGTTCACAGATATCATACTTGCAAATCTGCCTACTCACTAAGATTTCTTTGAAACCCCCCAAATCAATACAGGGTATGCTTTTGTGTTCACTTGGGCACATGCACAGAGCAGTGAGAAATGAAGTCTCCCAACACGTGCTCTGAGCTGAGGCCGAACAAGGAACTGCAGCTTTCTTCATTCACCTCTCATAGAATAAACCGTGTCCTGTTTGTTGTCTATTGAGTGGCATATTTTGAAGATTTTTGAGCTTTCTGTTGGTGATTTTGGTGTGTAAAGTGACCCCCAAATGGAGTGCTGATGTGTTGTCTACCGTTCCTAAGTGCAAAATGCCTGTGATGTGCCTTGTGGAGAATATACACAGATTAGGTGAGCTTGGTTCAGGTTAAGAGTTGTAGTGCTGTTGGCAGTGAGTTCAATGTTAATGAACCAATGACATGTATTAAGTGAGGTATCTTTAAACAGAAATCACATAAAACAAGGTTATGTACTAATCAGATGACAAAAATGCCATTATTAAAACATAACAGGAACCAAACACTGTGCTTCTCCTAGGGGCAATAGCTCAGTATTCATCAAGTCGGTACTCATTAATTATTTAATAATTCACTAATTCAGAGTCCCAAGCTTCTTTATAAAACATGACTGGGAGCTATAACAAGAATGGATTCTCTCTATATATGTATGGGTACTTGTATCTGTATCCATATGTTTGTATCTATATCTGTCTATACATCTATGTGTATATCTATATATGCTTTGTCTTTTTATAAGGACACTACTCTCATTCGTGAGGGCAGAGCCCTCAAGACCTAATCATCTCATGAAAGGGGAACCTCCTAATTCCATCACATTGGTGATTAGGTTTCAGCATATGAAATCTGGGGGGACACAAATATTGAAACCATAGCAGTCATGGATTAATTATGGTAATTACAGTTTTGAGGTAACCAGAGATAAAAGGCATTAGGTTGGTGATTTATAAGGTCCTGAAGTAGGTAGTGGCAACAAGGTTCTCAGTGTTTGTGGGTGGAGCGTTGGGTGGAGCTCTCACCTGAAGCTCACAGACTTCTAGGACTTCTTTCTGGATAAGAAGGTGAATAGAACCAAGGAGAGATGATATGGTCACATTCTCTGGTATCACTGTTGAAAGGCATATTCTACCTAGCAGGGATGAACTAATCTAGTATCCCACTAGAACCATATATACCACAGCACAGACAATCATGTTCTTATTTTAAAAGCTTAGATCAGGAAACATGAAAAATTACTGGGAGGTATGGTAGGAAGGATTTGTTGTCCAGAATACGGCCACAGGAAAGTAAGTTTCTAATGGTGAATCTCGGCATGAGTACTGGAGAGCACTCTTTTATTTTTTAAATTGAAACGTAATTGAACATTGTTTAAATTGAAACATATTTGGAGGGTATGGAGTTGCATATCTGTACTTGTGTACAATATGTGATATTCAGATCAGGATAATTGGAATATTCATCATTACAAAACGTAGCGATTCTTTGTGCCCATTAACCAGTTTCTCGCGAACCCCATCCCACTCCCCGTTTCCCACCTGTACTAACCACAGTTCTTTTCTCTCCTTCAGAAAGTTGTGTATTATTGTCATTGTTCTTTCTTTCTTTTCTATTTTCATTCATTTATTTATTTACTTTAGCTCCCATATATGAGTGTGGACATGTGGTATTTCTCTTTCTGTGCCTGGCTTATTTGACTTAACATACTTTGATTTTGGCATGAAGATGAATAGGGAATGGAAGGATCACATCAAAAGGAGGTCGACCAACAGCCACACAGACCAACACCCACGCGGACCAACACTCACGCGGACCAACAGCCACGCGGACCAGCAGCCACACGGACCAGCAGCCACACGGAACAGCAGCCACGCGGACCAACAGCCACGCGGACCAACAGCCTCATGGACCACCAGCCACGTAGACCAGCAGTCATGTAGACCACCAGCCACAAGGACCAAAAGCCACGTGGACCAACAGCCACACAGACCAACAGCCACGCACCAGCCACATGGACCACCAGCCACGTAGATGACCAGCCACATGGACCACCAGCCACGTAGACCAGCAGTCACGTAGACCAACAGCCACACGGACCACCAGCCACATGGACCACCAGCCACATGGACCACCAGCCACGTAGACCAGCAGCCACATAGACCAACAGCCACACAGACCAATAGCCACATAGACCAACAGCCACAGGCTTTGACTGCACAAGAAATGTGCTTGCCTGAGAAAGCATCAGGGTAAGAAGTCTGATCCTTACTTTTTCTTTTTTCATTGTACTTTTCAGTAAACAGCAGTATTCAGTGATAAATAGGACATGGTCTCAACTTCCACCTTTCTTTGAAAAATTATGTGACAATGTAATTAATCTTTCTAACAAAAAGACTTCCCTGATTTGGAGCTTCATGTTCTTTTCTGCCTTAACTTGTACCATTAACTGCTCTTGTCATTACTGTGTCTTTGACTTCCTCTGGTTGATCATTAATGAAGATATTAAATATGGGCAGCATTAACATCAAATCCCCTGCTCAGATACTGCCATTTATGGTAATTTATGATGCATCGAATGACTGTAGTTTAGTAACCTCTGGGCATATTCATAAGTACAACAAGAAAAGGCACTTGCTAGATATTTAGTAAAATAGTAGAAAACGTGTTCAATGGCTTGCTTTTTATAAAAGTTAAATTTATATATTTCAAAATCCTTTATCAAGTTTTCCTTATAAATATCAGGGCTTTGTTCTAAGAAAATTTATGTTAGTTTTTCAAGTAAAAGCTTCAAACACAATTATGTTTTCACCATAAATTTATATGCTAAGAGTGATATTGAGAAAATATATATTTGGTCTTCATCCTTGTCTCCTGACAAATAACTCCTAAAATCCTTAAAATCATCAGAGTGCTGTCTTTTCATATAATAATGAGTTGACTAATGGCTGTCAGCCCCTAGGTAGCTTCACGATGGGGTCTGGTCACCAGAAGCCCAAAGCAGGATTACAGGGTTGGGGCGTTCAGCCCCACTCCCCAACCTCCAGTGGGAGAGTGGAGAGGGGATAGGGTCTTGAAGGAGTTTGGATGTGTTGTCCCGTCCAAAACTCATGTGGAAATTTGATCTCCAGTGTGGCAGTGTTGGAAAATGATTGAGTTATGGGGGCGGATCCCTCACGAATGGATTAATGCTCTCCCTGGGGGAGAGGGGGCTAATGAGTGAGTTCTCGCTCTATTGGTTCCCACGAGAGCTTATTGTTTATAGGACCCTGGCACCTCCTCTCTCTCTCTTGCTTCCTCTCGCCATGTGACCTGCCTGTACCCGCTGGCTACCTGTCACTTTCCGCCATGAGTAGAAGCAGCCTGAGGCCCACACCAGACACAGCTGTCCCAGAATCATAAGCCAAATAAACCTCTTTCCTTTATAAATTACCCAGTCTCAGGTGTTTCTGTTATAGCAACACAAAACAGACTAAAACAGGTCTGAAAGTTAAGTTCATTACTAATGGCCATTTATTTAATTGATCAGGTCTATGTAATAAATCCTCCATAAAAACCCAAAGGGCCTGGGTTTAGAGAGCTTCCAGACAGCTGCACATGTGGAGGTTCCTAGAGGGTGGTGCACCTGGGGAGGGCATGGAAGCACTGTGCCCTTTTCCAGTTACCTTGCCCTAAGCATCTCTTCATCTGTATTCTTTGTAATATCCTTTATAATAAACTGTAAGTGGGTGTTTCCCTGAGTTTTGTGAGCTGTTCAGCAAATCAATAGAACCCAAAGAGGGGGTTGTGGGATTGATTTATAGCCATCAGTCAGAAGCACAGGTAAGCCCAACCTGGGCTTGCACCTGGCATCTGAAGTGGATGGCAGTCTTGTGTGACTGAACCTCCTTGTGGGATCTGACGCTATCTCCAGGTTGATAATGTCAGAAGTGAATTAAATTGGAGGATACCTGGCTGGTGTCTGCTGGAGATTTGCTGGCTTGCTTGCCAGTGGGAGAAATCCCCACACATTTGGTCTCAGAACTGTGTCTTTTGTGTTGATTGTGATTGTTGCTGAGTAAGAAAATAGGAAAGAAATAGTTTGTGTTTTGTTTTTTTCTCCTAACACTAAGTTGCCCACCACATGATGTGGCTTGTTATTATGTTTATTTTTCTTTTCCATCCTTGCATTATCTTCTAAAATGTGATGTTTCATCAGCCAAATGATTTTAGTTTAAATATTTTTTATGTATCATTTATGAGATAATAATGATCAGTATTATGTTTTAAAACATTTGTATTTCAAATAGTAAATAAATTATGAAGTATTTACCTTATTCTTTTATGCCCCAATGTTATTCCTACAGAAGCAGCAAATCATAGTGTTTGTGCCTATGGACCACAGAGTCATGGTACCGAGGTCAATCCTCTTCTCTTATTGTCTGATGACTATGAGAAAATTAACTGTCTCTGCCCCCTCATTGGTAAAATGAGGAAGAGACTCCAATTCATAAAGTTGTTATGAGAAATGAGATCAGATTATTAAAGCCTTGGAAAACACTTAGTTTCATGGTGTCTTAAGTCAATAAAATTGTGTTTGATAATTTGAAGACCATAGATAACTTTTGCAGTAGACTTTTAATGTTGCTCTAATCTTAAAATCTTATTTAGTTCAATAGTTCTTTATCTGAAATTTCAGTCTGTAAAAGTTTCGTGATTAATTACAGAGGTCCAAGCAATAGTTCAGTTATTTTTAACATTTAATAAAATCACTATATGTATCAGGAATAGGTTTGCAAGGGCTCCTAAAAACCAGCCACGTCTATTTAGTATCATAGAGGTTGTGGTAACTCTTGGGATGGTGGATTTGTTTTAGAGGTTGGGCCAAAGTCAGGTTGCAATAGGATGAGTATAGGTGGAAGAACAGTATTTGCAGTGGAAATCACCATTAAACAACAGTTTTTTGGGTTTTGTTTTGTTTTGTTTTGTTTAGAGATAGGAAGGATAGGGCCATATTTAAATGTAGTTAGTTAATAAAGAATAGGAAGTGAGCAGATTAACAGGCAGAGGAGAGAAGACATAGCTGATGACTTGAGAATTAGGAGGAGGTAGGAAGAAATGCTGTACAGGACAAAGATGGATGTTTGATAATTCAAGGAGAGTAAAATTAATGCTGGATTATATGGGTATGTTGCCAGGAGGCGGAAACACTTGTTATCTAATTATTTTTGTTTTCTGCTAGACATAGGAAGTAAGGTCTTCAGTTCCCATTCAACTAGGTCTCATTGTAGTAAATGATGCCAGCATCATTTTTTTCTCCTTTTAAATAATATTTACTTATATTTTTTCTCACCATAAAATGTGGAATATGCATATCATAAATATTAAAGGAGAATAAGTACTTAGAAGTGTACCATGATGAATTAGCCATTATTAGTTTTTTTTTTTTTTTTTTTTTTTTTTTTTTTTTTTTTAAATTTTATTTTGTCGATATACATTGTAGCTGATTAATGCTCCCCATCACCAAAACCTCCCTCCCTTCTCCCTCCCCCCCTCCCCCCCAACCATGTCCTTTCTGTTTGTTTGTTGTATCAACTTCAAATAATTGTGGTTGTTATATCTTCTTACCCCCCCCCCGTTTGTGTGTGTATGTGTGTGTGTGAATTTATATATTAATTTTTAGCTCCCACCAATAAGTGAGAACATGTGGTATTTCTCTTTCTGTGCCTGACTTGTTTCACTTAATATAATTCTCTCGAGGTCCATCCATGTTGTTGCAAATGGCAGTATTTCATTCGTTTTTATAGCTGAGTAGTATTCCATTGTGTAGATGTACCACATTTTCCGTATCCACTCATCTGATGATGGGCATTTGGGCTGGTTCCAACTCTTGGCTATTGTAAAGAGTGCTGCGATGAACATTGGGGAACAGGTATACCTTCGACTTGATGATTTCCATTCCTCTGGGTATATTCCCAACAGTGGGATGGCTGGGTCGTATGGTAGATCTATTTGCAATTGTTTAAGGAACCTCCATACCATTTTCCATAGAGGCTGCACCATTTTGCAGTCCCACCAACAATGTATGAGAGTTCCTTTTTCTCCGCAGCCTCGCCAGCATTTATCGTTCATAGTCTTTTGGATTTTAGCCATCCTAATTGGGGTTAGATGGTATCTCAATGTGGTTTTGATTTGCATTTCCCGGATGCTGAGTGATGTTGAGCATTTTTTCATATGTCTGTTGGCCATTTGGATATCTTCCTTAGAGAAATGCCTACTTAGCTCTTTTGCCCATTTTTTAATTGGGTTGCTTGTTTTCTTCTTGTACAGTTGTTTGAGTTCCTTATATATTCTGGATATTAATCCTTTGTCAGATGTATATTTTGCAAATATTTTCTCCCACTCTGTTGGTTGTCTTTTAACTCTTTTAATTGTTTCTTTTGCTGTGCAGAAGCTTTTTAGTTTGATATAATCCCATTTGTTTATTTTTCCTTTGGTTGCCCGTGCTTTTGGGGTCGTATTCATGAAGTCTGTGCCCAGACCTATTTCCTGAAGTGTTTCCCCTATGTTTTCTTTAAGAAGTTTTATTGTCTCAGGGTGTATATTTAAATCCTTAATCCATTTTGAGTTGATTTTAGTATATGGTGAGAGGTATGGATCTAGTTTCATTCTCCTGCATAACGATATCCAGTTATCCCAGCACCACTTGCTGAAGAGGCAGTCCCTTCCCCAGTGAATAGGCTTGGTGCCTTTGTCAAAGATCAGATGGCAGTAAGTGTGAGGGTTGATTTCTGGATTCTCTATTCTATTCCATTGGTCAGTGTGTCTGTTTTTATGCCAGTACCATACTGTTTTGGTTATTATAGCTTTGTAGTATAGCTTAAAGTCAGGTAGTGTTATGCCTCCAGCTTTATTTTTTTTGCTGAGCATTGCTTTGGCTATTCGTGGTCTTTTATTGTTCCATATAAATGTCTGAATAGTTTTTTCCATTTCTGAGAAAAATGTCTTTGGAATTTTGATGGGGATTGCATTGAATTTGTATATCACTTTGGGTAGTATGGACATTTTCACTATGTTGATTCTTCCAATCCAAGAGCATGGGATATCTTTCCATCTTCTTGTATCCTCTCTAATTTCTCTCAGCAGTGGTTTGTAGTTCTCATTATAGAGATTTTTCACCTCCTTGGTTAACTCAATTCCTAAGTATTTTATTTTTTTGGTGGCTATTGTAAATGGGCAGGCTTTCTTGATTTCTCCTTCTGCATGTTCACTATTGGAGAAAAGAAATGCTACTGATTTTTGTGTGTTGATTTTGTATCCTGCTACTGTGCTGAAATCATTTATCAATTCCAACAGTTTTTTTGTAGAGGTTTTAGGCTGTTCGATATATAGGATCATGTCATCTGCAAACAGGGACAGTTTGACTTCATCTTTTCCAATCTGGATGCCCTTTATTTCCTTCTCTTCTCTGATTGCTCTGGCTAGTACTTCCAACACTATGTTGAATAGGAGTGGTGAGAGTGGGCATCCTTGTCTAGTGCCTGTTCTTAAAGGAAAAGCTTTCAGCTTTTCCCCATTCAGGATGATATTGGCAGTGGGTTTGGCATATATGGCTTTAATTATGTTGAGATACTTTCCCTCTATACCTAACTTATAGAGGGTCTTTGTCATGAATGAGTGCTGAACTTTATCAAATGCTTTTTCAGCATCTATAGAGATGATCATATGGTCCTTGTGTTTGAGTTTATTAATATGGTGTATCACATTTATTGATTTGCGTATGTTGAACCAACCTTGCATCCCTGGGATGAATCCCACTTGATCGTGATGAATAATTTTTCGTATGTGTTGCTGTATTCTGTTTGCTAGTATTTTAGTGAGGATTTTTGCATCTATATTCATCAAGGATATCGGCCTGTAGTTTTCTTTTTTGGTTATATCTTTACCTGGTTTTGGTATCAGGATGATGTTTGCTTCATAGAATGAGTTTGGGAGATTTGCGTCCGTTTCAATCTTTTGGAATAGTTTGTAAAGAATCGGTGTCAATTCCTCTTTGAATGTTTGGTAAAATTCTGCTGTGAATCCATCTGGTCCTGGGCTTTTCTTTGTTGGGAGCCTTCTGATAACAGCTTCAATCTCCTTTATTGTTATTGGTCTGTTCAAATTTTCTACGTCTTCACGGTTCAGTTTTGGGAGCTTGTGTGTGTCCAGAAATTTATCCATTTCCTCCAGATTTTCAAATTTGTTGGCGTATAGTTGTTTATAGTAGTCTCGAATGATTCCTTGTATTTCAGATGAATCAGTTGTAATATCGCCTTTTTCATTTCTAATTTTTGTTATTTGAGTCTTCTCTCTTCTTTTTTTTGTTAGCCATGCTAATGGTTTGTCAATTTTATTTATCTTTTCAAAAAACCAACTTTTTGATTCGTTGATCTTTTGAATTGTTTTTTGGTTTTCAATTTCATTCAGTTCTGCTCTGATCTTAATGATTTCTTTCCGTCTGCTAACTTTAGGATTGGATTGTTCTTGTTTTTCTAGTTCTTTAAGGTGAAGTGTTAGGTTGTTCACTTGCCATCTTTCCATTCTTCTGAAGTGAGCATTTAATGCAATAAATTTTCCCCTCAATACTGCTTTTGCAGTATCCCACAGGTTTTGGTATGATGTATCATTGTTTTCATTAGTTTCAATAAACTTTTTGATTTCCTGCTTGATTTCTTCTTGGACCCATATGTCATTAAGTAGAATGCTGTTTAATTTCCATGTGTTTGTATAGTTTCCAGAGTTTTGTTTGTTATTAATTTCTAGTTTTAATCCATTGTGGTCTGAGAAGATACATGGGATAATTCCAATTTTTTTGAATTTATTGAGACTTGATTTGTGACCTAATATGTGATCTATCTTGGAGAATGATCCATGTGCTGATGAGAAGAATGAATATTCTGAGGTTGTTGGGTGGAATGTTCTGTAGATATCTGCCAATTCCAATTGGTCTAGAGTCTTGTTTAGATCTTGTGTTTCTCTACTGATTCTTTGCCTAGATGATCTGTCTAATATTGACAGTGGAGTGTTCAGGTCCCCTGCTATTATGGTATTAGTGTCTATTTCCTTCTTTAGGTCTAATAGAGTTTGTTTTATAAATCTGGCTGCTCCAACATTGGGTGCGTACATATTTATGATTGTTATGTCTTCTTGATGGATCAGTCCTTTTATCATTAAGTAGTGTCCCTCATTGTCTCTTTTTATGGTTTTTAGTTTAAAGTCTATTTTGTCAGATATAAGAATAGCCACTCCAGCTCGTTTTTCTTTTCTGTTTGCATGGTAAATCTTTTTCCATCCTTTTACTCTTAGTCTGTGTGAATCTTTATGGGTGAGGTGGGTCTCTTGTAGGCAGCATATAGTTGGGTCCTGCTTTTTGATCCAGTCAGCCAGTCTGTGTCTTTTAATTGAGGAATTTAAGCCTTTAACATTAAGAGTTGTTATTGAAAGGTGTTGATTTATTCTTAGCATTTTATTGGTTGTTTGGTTGTCTTAGGTGTCTTTTGTTCCTTGCTTTCTGATTTACTGTTTGGTTTCTTTGTTTGTTGGTTCCTTAGGTTGTAGATAGTGTTTTTGTTAGCTTGTTTTCTCTTCATGAATGCCATTTTTATTGTACTAGCGGGTTTAGATTTTTCTTAGGTTTTTATGGCAGTGGTAGTTATTTTTCAGGAACCAAACCCAGTACTCCCTTGAGGATTTCTTGTAAGGGTGGTCTTGTGGTAGTGAACTCCCGCAGTTTTTGTTTGTCTGAGAAATATACTATTTGCCCCTCATTTCGGAAGGATAGCCTTGCAGGGTAGAGTATTCTTGGCTGGCAATCTTTGTCTTTTAGTATTTTGAAAATATCATCCCATTCCTTTCTAGCTTTTAGGGTTTGTGATGAAAAGTCTGATGTTAACCTGATTGGGGCTCCCTTATAGGTGATTTGACGCTTCTCTCTTGCAGCTTTTAAGATTCTCTCTTTGTCTCTGAGTTTTGCCAATTTGACTATGACATGTCTTGGAGAAGGCCTTTTTGGGTTGAATACGTTTGGAGATCGTTGAGCTTCCTGGATCTGAAGATCTGTGATTTTTCCTATACCTGGGAAGTTTTCTGCCACTATTTTGTTGAATATGTTTTCAATGGAATCTCCATTTTCCTCCCCTTCTGGAATACCCATGACTCGGATATTTGAGCGCTTGAGGTTGTCTGATATCTCTCTCAGATTTTCTTCCATGTCCTTGATTCTTTTTTCTTTCTTTTTGTCTGCTTGTGTTATTTCAAACAGCCCATCTTCAAGTTCAGAGGTTCTCTCTTCAACTTCGACAAGCCTGCTGGTTAAACTCTCCGTTGTGTTTTTTATTTCGCTGAATAACTTCTTCAGTTCAGCAAGTTCTGCTACATTTTTTTTCAGGACATTGATTTCCTTGTATATTTCCTCTTTCAGATCCTGTATACTTTTCCTCATTTCATCATGATGTCTAGCTGAGTTTTCTTGTATCTCATTCAGTTTCCTTAGAATTATCACTCGAAATTCCTTATCAGTTATTTCAAGGGCTTCTTGTTCTATAGGATCTAGAGTATGAGATTTATTAACTTTTGGTGGTGTACTTTCTTGATTTTTTGTATTTCTGGTGTCTTTTTTTTGGTGTTTATTCATTGTGGCAGGGGGTTTCACAGTCCGCCGGTTTAAGACTAATGACTAACTAGGATGTTGCTGTGGTTGCCAATTTGGTATGGCTCCCGCCGTGACTGCTCAGTTGGCCTCTAGTGTCTTGTGTGTGTGGTTGCCTCGGGTCTTGGGCTTCTCCGGGGATCCACCTTTCTGGTCAGCTTGTACTCTGCTGGGCTGGTGGATCACGTACCACAGGGTGTGTGATCTCTGTTGAGCTTTCACTTTCTGTACAGGACTTCTCCCCGTTCAGTGTGCTCTGGCCCAGGCTGTTAGATCGTGCAGTGGCGACCCCACCGGGTGTGTGGTTTCTGTCGAGTCTCCGAGTCTCCGCCTCCCTGGCCGCACGTCTCCCCCCTCTGTGCACACTGTGCTGGGTTGGGGCGTGTCTTCTGCACCCCTCGTCTATCAGCTGGGCCTTCAAGACCCTGCTCAGCACTGCCTCGCCCAGGAAGTCTACCAGGTTTCTGCTAGGCACAGACGACCAGTCTCTCTGGGTGCCTTTGTAGCACTGTGTAGATCTTTCTCGGGTCTTGTTCACCTTTGTATCCCCCCGGTATAAACCGAGTCTAGTGCCCGCCTGCAGCCTGCTCTCCGGCAGGTTCAAGCAGACCTGGGAACTCTCCTACCACACTATTCCCAACCAGAAATTCGTTAGGCTTTTTTCCAAACTGGTGGTCGCAGAGATGATATCTGCCTCCCAGTAACAGGAAGTTTACCGGGGCCGGAGTCCAGGGTGTGGTGGAGTGACAGTCGGCCCGCCCGTACTTCCTAGTCCTCCCAAAACTGGTCGGGACGCCCCACAGCCCCAGCCCTGCCAGAGAACCGTGGAGGGAGTGGGAGAGGAGGTCGGCCCGCAGGGTCCGGAAAGCCCCGCGCCAGGCCAAGCAAATGGGCTCAGTGATGGCCGAGCAGGGCGGAGCTGCCCGCACCTGGGAAAATGGAGGCAGCACCGGGGCAATGAGTGGCCTGGTGGTGCAGGCGGGGAGCCGCGTGGGCATCCACCCCCCGAACAGAGCTTTGCCAGGGATCACTCACAGTGCTGTGCCAGGTCGGGCGCTCGCTCTGTCTCTGGTTTGTTGCCTTCCGTGTTCTCGGCGCTGCCGCCTCGGGCTGTTCAGTCGCGGCGCCGCTCGGGCGCTCCCAGGAGTCTTCTTTAATGCCGGCCTGAAACCTCGAATCCTGGATAGGGCAGCTGGCCGCCTTCAGTGCGGCCCCAGCCTCCGGGATCCTGGCTGCATCCACAGCAGCCCTGGCGCCGTGTTCCCTGTTTCAAGACTCGCTTTTGCAGCTAAGAATCAGTTCTTTTCCTGCTCCACACTTCAAAGCTGTTGCCTGTAAATGAGGCAGCCTCTCCTGCCGGGGGCAAAGTGGCGTTGAGCCCCCACGACCGGCCAGCAGCAGCAGTCCTCCCTTAAGAGATGGCCAGAGAAAGGTCCACAAGTTTCCCGGCTGCCTGAGGCCCAGTGGCCACCTTTTCCACCTCAGCTACTCCGCGCCAGCCGCCGCAGCCGCCGCCATCTTGAAACTAGCCATTATTAGTTTAAAAATAAAATGTCATTAATACTTGTTATAAAACAAAATATGCATATTATTAAACATCCTTTAAGAATATGATTTTTAAATTGCTTATTATTTCTTCCTACGCCATGATTTTTAGTCATTATTCTATCGTCAGCAATTTAGGATCTTTCCAATTTCTCTGTTTTACTTAATTATACATATTATATTTATGTCTATAAATTGTTGTTCCATTATTTTCTTAGAATAGACATTTGAGAATGAACTAAAACACAGATGTTTAAAGTTCTTAAACCATCTTTTCAAGTTGCCTTCTGGGAAAGTCAACTCCACTTTACAAGCAATACACAGCAAGATGGACTCATTTCCACAAATCCTCAGCAAAATTTGATATAATCTTGTAAACAATGATTTTGGTTTTGAATTATTTACAGACACTATTAGGATACATGTCTTACCTTTCTATTTCAGTGCTACTGATTTAAGAATTATTTACACAGGGAAATATCCCCTTTTGTTTGCTAATTATTCTGACATAATGGTTTATTAATTTGTTTTATGCTTAGAATTCCATATCTTATACAATGATCTTTTGAATGAAAATTTGCATTTATGCAGCTAATTTAAATTTCATGTCTTTATGCTTCTAGAATAAATTTTAATTTATAAATTAACAAACTATACCCTATATATTTTTTCCAAATAGTTAACTTTTTTTTAAATATTCACATTAACTATTTTAAAACATAGTTTTTAGTTACTTACACATAAGAGAATCTATTCAACTTTCAGGCTTTTTTATAATTCTGGAGACCATTTTATTTCTTTCTATTAAAATGCTCAAAAGTGGTTTTATTTTAAACAGTATAAGCAAAGCCTACCTCCAGGAAACAACCTAATATCTGTCATAATGTGACCACTACTGTATTTGACTATGAGGTTTCAGTTTCATCTCCTGCTCCATCTCCTGGAATTGGCTCAAGGTTGAGGAGTCCAATAGCTGGGCCCTCTACAAACTCGATGTTGGTAGCATGGCTCAGTCCAAGTTCAGCCAGGGAAGCCAGTGGTGCAGTTGGTGTTAAGTCCTGGAACCCTAAAGGTGAAGAGTCTTGAGTTCTGATGTCCACGGACAAGAGAACAGTTCTTGTATCCAGAAAATGTATAAGAATATGAATTTTAAATTGCTGGGACAAGTATCCCAGCTCCAGCAGATAGACAGGGCAATAGGCCTTTTTTCTCCATTTTTGTTCTCTCTGGGCCCCCAGCAGACTGGATGGTTCTCACCCAGTCCACTCAGGCTCTCATGCTAATCTTTTCTGGAAACACCATCATGGACACACCTAAAAAGAGAGCTTTACCAGGTGTCTTGGCATTCCTTAGTCTAATCAAGTCAACATCTAGAATTAGTCATGATACTTCCTATATAATTTAATTATTCTCTTCACAGTCTGCCTGTCTCCAAAAACTGCACAGAACATCTAATCCCTTAAGGTCCCTTTCAAGTGTCATTGCTGTGCAGATATTTTAATCACATCAGAGCCTCTGGTCACATAAACTCTTTCCTAGCCCTCCAAAACCAAGGGAAAAAAATGTTTTACTGTTTGATCCTAAAAAATTTTGTTTATGCCACTAGCATGCTACCTTTCCCATTATATTACTGTTAATTGTTTGTAGAGTCTATTAAGCTACTATATCTAAGAACCTCATGAGAATTCACCTGTATAAATTTGTATAAAACATTAGCATTATGTCTAGTATGTAGATGCATAATCAAACAATATTTGGTTAGTTTGAGTAAATAACATATCAGCTGCTTCCACTGGATAAAGCATTTGTGGAAAGAATTTAGAATAAAATGTATCTAAATACTAAGAGGTAAAATATGAGAGTAGAATGTATGGGCCCTACCTGAGGAATTAATTAAAATAACAAAAGTATACATCCTCCACTGATAACCTTCACTATGTGGAATATCTCATACTTCTTCACAGGGAGGTTTCTCTTGTTAAATGTTTTATCGCAGTACCACTAATTCTTACTGCGATAAAACATTTAATTAGTGGAACTTTTGTTCTAAATATGAAAGACTTCTATCTACCTTTAGTGGCAAGCAGCAACTTTGCAAATACGGGAAAGGTTTTGCCTGTGAGTATGTGTTTCAAAATTTAATGACTGAATGTTATTTCCATTAATTTAGCCTAAATACTGAGTAAAAGAAAGGGAGAAAAAATTTACTTCACAAACATCGAAGGTATCATTCAGAGCTGAATTTAAATTGCAGGCCATCTTAGTCAGTTTTGTCTGCTATAACAAAAATACAGCAGACGAATACAGTCTGGGTGGCATAAACAACAAACATTTGTTCTTTCAATTATAGTTTGTCCAAACATTAGTTTGTCCAAGATTAAAGTGCCAGTAGATGTGATGTCTGCTGAGGGCCGTTTCCTGGATTCTTCTTGTACCATCTTCTTGTGTCCTCACATAGCTAAGAGAAAGTAAGCTCTGATCTCTTTCTCATATATAGACACTAATCCTTTCATGGGCTTTCACCTTTATGACCTCTTCAAAACCTGGCCCCACCTCCTAATACCAGCCATTGGGGGTTAGGTTTGAAATATAACTTTTTGGGGGATATAACATGCAATCCATGACAGAGCCATTTATATATGCTGCCAGTATGTGCAGTGTAGGCAAATGGGATGTGTATAGCTCAATTTACCCATGTTAAGATTTTCCATATTAATGAGATGAAAAAAAGGGAGGGGGGTATATAACTCATCATTCTGGCAATAAAATGATTGAAATAATTTACCCCATAATTCAGGATCAGACAATTGAAAGGACTCACAAGACTCCACAGTCATGTAAGCCTTTTTAATAAAGGTTTAAGATCAGTATAGCAAAAGAAATAAAGCATGCACAGTCACTGAGAGGCCTGAGACTTCTAGGCCCAGCCTCCCATCTGTTTTCAAACATACAGGCCACGCGTGTCTTGCTGTTATGAGCTGCCAGGAAATATGTAAGATGTCTTAGTTTCAGGTATGCTAAAGCAGAAGTTTATTGGGGGTCTTTTATACTCTGCTGGTCATGTAGCTAAAATAAGGCAGTCTAACAAGTTAAAGGAGGTTTAAACCATTAGTCTATACATTTTCTCTCAACAGTGTAGACAAACTAACACAAGGTGCCTCTAGAGTAGTTTTGAACATTAAACAGCACATTATAAATTTCCATCTAGCACATTTCTTCCTTATCTTGGCCAAAGGTTCTCACCATATTTCCAGGAGTCCCTGGAGCTAAGCATACACTTACCGAAGGCCAGCTGCAAATTAACCTTATCCTTATATACCTGAATAGAGAAATAATTAAAAATAGAAGGAGGTTATTAGAAAGGGAGAAAAACTAAGTATCCAAAGTTTATAAGAGAAAAAGACATCAAAAATTGCAAAGGGTCTGAGATTTTGATCTGTCTAGAAGCTAAACATTAGCCAATCCAGTTTCATGGATGCTGGCAAAAGACAGGAGTCCTAGGTTAGAGACAGAAGCAAAAGAGTCATTACTCATTACTTATTTCTTATTGCACAGTAGGCAGCATAAGCTTCATGTTTACATTAACCACACCCCAAGTTTCATGGGACAAAGTAGGGCATCCCAGGTGAATACCACATTCACAGTGGAGATGTATTACAGCGAGGAACCCCAAATTGGGGGAACCACCAATTGCAAAAGGAAGTCACAAAGAAAACTAGGAAAAAACATTCTTATTGTTATCCTAATGTTTCAAAATATCTTCCTTCTGCCAGAGGAGACACACTATCCCTATCTTGCAAAGTTATACAAACACACTTAAAAAGATAATCTGGAATAAAAATTGTTACAAAACATGCAGAAACATGAAAGACCCATGAAGAATTGCTTTCCTCAGAGAAAGAAAGATATGAAACAATGGCTAGAGAGGGGTCTGTTATATGTCAGTGCTTTAAAAGTGAAGCAGTTCTTCGTAATGCTGAATTCCACGGCACAGCAATGGAACGAGGGGCTGAAGTGGAGTTGGTTTGATGGAAGCTGGGTGTAAGGAGACAAACCGAGGAGATAGGATATTAGATGCATCATGCATGTGACTGTGAGAGCTTTCATGCTATGGGAAGAATGACAGTGTAGACTAGGAATTAGTGCCCAAATCTGCAATTAGTGGAGGGTAATTGTGGGAAGTGAGAAAATGATGGCAATAAGAAGGGGGAAGGCTGGCATTCCTGAATGTTCCTGGAATAATCTTGAAGCACCGATGCAGCATGAGGATATGCACCCCAATTCTAGATTCACAGGTAAATGGGGTGTATTAGGTTTCTATTCCTTCCATAGCAAATTACCACCAACATGGTGTTTGAAAATAGTAATCATTTATCATCTCACCGTTCTGTACATCGGAAGTGTGGGTACAGCGTGGATCCACTGAGTCCTCTGCAGTGATTCTCGCATGGCCAGAATCAAGGTTTTGACTGGGCTATCTTCCTGGGCACTGTGGATGAATCTACCCCCAAACTCATTGTTTTTCTGTGGTTATGGAATCGAGGTCCTCATAGAACTGAGGCCCTCATTTCTTTGCTGGCTGTCAGCTAGAGGCCAGCTTGTGTTCCTAGACACTGCCCACATTCCTTCTTTTGCTTCCACGTGGCCCCCTCTAGAAAAAGTGGGTGGAGTTAAGAATATGCTTCAAACCTCCCAACTTTCCTTTTTACTGCATCTCCCTGACTCCAGCTGGAGAAAGTTCTGCTTCCCTTAAGGCACGTGTGATTAGACTGGCCCATGAAGATAACCCAAGACAATCTCTATTTGGAGACCCTTAACATTAAATCTATATGCAAAGTCCCTCTTTTTGTCATGTACCACAATGTATTCATAAGTTCTCACTAATAAGATGTGACATTTGGGGGAGGCCAGTGTTCTGACTAGCATATAAGTGGATAATGAGCATTTCTTGATTAAGTAGACAACAATGAAATTACTATTATAAGTGGGTAAGGGTGTAAGGAAAGATTTCTATCTATCACGGGGGTTTTTCATAATGTGTAGAGTAAAGAGTTGGATGGGCGGAGGGAGAAAGGATTTGGGGGCTAGAGAATAGGAAGTCAGAATCATATGGGCATATAAAACCCAGATAGGACACTTGTGTTGAGCCAGATAATTTTCTGCACTCCGTTAAATTAAATATTTCACGATATTTCTCACATATGATAAACATACTGTAGGAAAGTTTAATTTTTTCCCCTGAAGTTTTGATAATTTGAGTCTATGATACAAACCGATAAAAGACAGATTAACAGAAAAAAAAGAGCATAACAAATTTATTTACATGCACACATGTACACAGGAGTCATACAAAATATGAAAACTGAGAAGATGGCAGGATGGTTCATGCTTAACTATGCTTTTCATTGGGGAGAAGGGACAAGGGGTGGGGGAAGGGCAGGAGTAAATGATTGTCAGGGAAAATGAATGAGCCTAAAGTAAAACAACTTGGGGCCAAGTCTCTCTGAGCTCTGGGGGAGGTGTCATCACAGGTGAAGGGAGGAAATAATCATGTCAAGCACAGGCTGTCTTGTTACACAGATGAAACTATCTCAGACAATCTTAGAGTTACCCTCTGAAAGAATGAATGATAGACAAGCGAGAGGGCCTCAGAGAAAACCTGGCTGTTTATATGACCAGTGCAGATTTTCTCTACAGATGCACATCTCCCTCACTAAAGGCAGCTTTTTAGCTATTAGTTGTGTTTCCCACTCCTCTGAGTATCCATCCTGAAATGTGGCAAAGAAGTACGTTTGGGGGTGAGGTATTTTGTTTTCCTTTAATACCGATATTACAAAGCAATATGACAAAGTAATGTTTTGAGTGCTTGAGAAGGAAATAAAAGAAACAGATGCTGAAGACTGAGCAAGGCTAACATTAGGAAAAGAGAGGAGTTATTTTGTAGTTCTGGGGTTGTTTCATTCAAGCTTGGGTTCCAGCCTAGAAGAGCACTTCATACATTCAGCAAGTTAAATAGTTCTTGGTGCTGCTAATCTGATTTGCTTCTGTGGTTTGATTGTTTTTTGCAAGTTGGAGCATGATTCACTTTCAATTGTCACTTCCGTCAGATGATTGCTCTGTAACTTTTCATTCTCTTTGCTTCCATTATTTGGTACACTTGCTTGAATGGGAACAATTTCTCCTTTATGTGTAGGAGTATACTATTGAATTATCTGAGTCATGTTAGAGTGCTGTTCTTATTTATGATACATCCCACAACATAATGCCATATCTAGAAGCTGTGAATATGTCACCTAAGGGCGATGGAGATCTCCAAACAGTCACTTTCCAAAGTTGTAACTGGCACTTCCTTTAAATTGGTGTGATTATGTCTAAGCCATGTGATTTGAAAGGATGGTACTGACGTACACAGACTCTTTCTACTGCTTTTATGCCTTTCTTCTTATTATATATCCAAGCATCATTTTTTATCTCTTGACTGAACGTGACAGCTGTGTGATTTTTTTTTTTTTTTTTTTTCCCTCTGTGAATCCAATTAATCTGTCTATGCTTCTGGGCTTTTTAATTTTAATTTTAATTTTTTTGCATGCGCCTTCCCCCTTCACCCCTCTTTTCTAAACAAGTTGTTTACATTCCCAGAATATTTGTCTTAGATCTTCATGCTTGTCTGCTTTTCAAATTACTTAGCCTTTTATTCCAGCTTCCTGTTATGGGTTTACTAATGATCACCCTCACCTCTCTATATTCAGGCTTTGATTTAGTTTCTTCTCTTCACACATGTATTGGAATTATCTGAGGTGCATTCCATAGCTCACGTAAAAGCAGCAGACAAAATAATCCTGACAAAGTCTCAACATTGATTTTGTACTCTGTAAAGGTTTACAGGAGCTTAATGTGAATGTTTTGAAACCTAAGGACATCAGATAACTAATCGTTTCAACTGATACTTTTAAGGAAGATATAAAAACAAGAACACACACAAAAGAATCAGGAGTCATTTGTAAGGATATATGAATTCTACTAATGCAGCAGTTAAAGAAAGCAACTTGGCTGGAAGGCTTCAGGCTCCATCCCCATTATGAAGCTCATTACAAAAATTGTGAAGTGATACAATGTATCTAAGCTGACATGTAGTGGACCCTCCCAATAAAGGTAAATGTTCCCACACTTACCTTTGCTTTACTAATTAATTGGGAAATCAATTACATGAAGCAACACGTATTCATTTAGTAAAAATTTATTGGATGTTTTCTCTTTGCTGCAAGATACATTTAAGCTGATTTTCAAGGTTGCAGGTAGTATGATTGAAGCTTAACCACAGTAACAGTGTAGTTTACATGGATTGAAAGAGTAAGATACTCTTTAAAGAGATCATTTTAAGAATGAGGAGTTAGAGTAGATCTGAGAATGTCAAAGTTTACTGCCTATAAAATTCTTATGAAGTATCTTATCAAAATAGTTGTTTTAAAAATAAAGTAGCTGGGCCGAGCCCGTGGCGCACTTGGGAGAGTGAGGTGCTGGGAGCGCGGCGATGCTCCGGCCGTGGGTTCGGATCCTATATGGGAATGGCCAGTGCACTTACTGGCTGAGTGCCGGTCATGAAAAAGACAAAAAAATAAATAAATAAAAAATAAATAAAGTAGCTCTTTGTTTAACATGCAGCCCCTAAAACAAAACAAAACCATAGTAAAACAGATCAATTAGTTTGTTTCAATCTTACCCTAATGTTCTTATCTGTGTCTATATTTATTATACAATTTTATGATAGAAATCTTTGAGATTAAACTCAATTTTAAAAGAAAATTATAAATGAGGATATGAGTTTCAGAGAATAATTTACTTCATCACCACACAGCAAACATAAGTAGACCTAGGACTGTGAAGAACATGACTTTCATATCCCAGTTTTAATCTGTCTATGTTACTGGACAATGAGGGTCCATGCCTTGGAGAACACAACCAAGACCAGTGTAGGAGGAAAAGGCTTTATTACTTGCAAGTAAGGAGAACACTTACTTTTGGCAAATAAGACTTCCTGTAGTGGTTGACCCATGACATAAAACAAGGGCAGGTAGGTATGGCAATCTCGGCTCCTCCTTGGGTGGAGATTCACCAAAGTTCATCTCTGGGGCCCATATTTCAGTTTCAGCTGATATATTTTGAGGGCAGTCTAGCATTTCATGGTTCATGACTTCCTACTGCCTCCTGCAAGAGGAGAAACTCAGAACAAAGGGTTATGACTAGTTCACTTCTTGTTTCAGACCTTTTAGTGGTGGTGAGCACCCAGGCATTTAGAAGACTTTGGACCCATGGTTACATTTATACTGTGCCATATTGTTAACTGTAAAGTCAGAGCGATTTTCATTTTTTTCTGACCTAACAGATCAGAGGAAACTTTGTTTCTTTCATTTACTGCTAACAGAGGCAGTGATTCTCAAACATGCTCCACTCATCCCCACCTCCAATCTAGGACTTACCAGAAATTCAGAAATAGAGCCATGTGTAGTCTGAAATGTTCCACAGGTTATATTTAACTCCCATTATTTACTGCACATACTATAGGTTAAGAATTTAATGGAATACTGTGTAAGGGTATTTCCCTTTCCATAGTTGCTGAGATTAATTGAAAATTAAAACATCAGTACTATAGCTGTTTTGCTGATTTCCAAGATTTTGTATTTCTCATCTGAGCATTCATTTAATGAAGATATGATTTAGGTGTGGGAGATAATTTACTCACTTTTCTTTTGACAACTCAAAATTAGAAAAACACTTCACTCAGAAAAGTGGAAGAATGATAAATGGAGTTTATCAAAAGTGTTAAGGGACTTCATCTTCCAGGAGAAAGGAAAATGCATGTACTTTTTCCTTTCTCCCACTCAGTGTAACTAAAAACACTGAGCATTGTATCTAAAACAAACCTAAGAAAACTCCAAAAGTTGGACAGAGAAAGGTAGCCTGGGTAAGGACCTTAGGAATGACACAGTGATAAGCATTTTTTCTCACATTTCCTAGACTTGGAGCTGGAGATGCCAGTAGCCCAGAAATGCCAGTGAGCACAAACAAAAATACTCCAACATTTTTGTCCTGCTCTTTCTAGTCCATGACTAGGGAAGGGGAAGCCTGGCAAGACAGAATATTCTTAGATGATAATTGCTCTTCTCCAGGCAAATACAACCAAAAAATTGCGACCACACCTCACATTTCAGCCCATTGAGGAAAAAAATTAATAAAGTGTAAAATAAAACAATAGAAATTACTCAATACCAACACCAGAGAAAAAATAGACTAAATTTTTTTTAAAAATCAAGAAATAAGAAAGAGCCTAACAGACTAGTGAGACTGGTTCGACTATAACAAAAGATATAAAATTCTGTTCATTGGAGTCCCAGGAGAGGAAAAAGAGAGAAAAGGTGAAAGAATACTTGAATGAATAATGACTGCGAACATCTCATATTTTTAAAAAGACACAAACTATAGACTCAAGTAGCTGAGTAATTCTCAAACAGAATAAAACCAAAGAAATACACAATAAAACACATCATAATTAAACTAAAAAAGAAAATGTACAAAGAAAAAAGCTCTTGAAAGCAACCACAGATAATTGAAAAACAATCTGAATGGCAGGGAATTTCTCATCAGAAACCATGGCGATTAGGAGGATATAGCGCTGCATTTTTCAAGTGCTGAAAGAAAGATCCAAACCCAGAATTTCATACTCAGAAAAAATATCCTTCAGGGAAGAAAGGGGAAATTAGATGAAGGAAAACTAAAGCAGTTTGTCACCCAGACTTTCTTTATAAAATGGCTAAAAGAAATTTTCTAAATAGGAAAGAAAGGATAAAAGAATGAATCTTGGCACACAAGGAAGGAAGAAAGAACACAATAAGAAAAATTATGAGTAAATACAATAGGCTTTCCTTCTTCTCTTGAGTTTTCTAAATTATATTAAATGATTCAAGAAAAACTATAACACTGTATGACATGGTTCTAAATCTATGTAGATGAAATATATAAGAAGATTATAAGCAGGGGAGGGTAAAGAGATGTAAAGGGAGGAAAGATTTCTGTACTTTACTCCAACAGGTAATATTATGAGACTAATATTCTGTGATTGGGCAAAAATGGGACCCAGAAATGGAGAAACTGAAAAAATTGGATTTCATAAAAATTAAAAGTTTTTGGTTCTTAACTTCTTTCAGATGGGAAATAAGTCTTTTCATCTTGTGTCCTGAATGCAATCTGATCCACTGTAAACATAGTTAGCCAGGGGCTACAAATGACCCTGTTAAGTGAATAATAAGATGATGTATTTAGGGGATAAAATATTTGCAAAACACATATCCAACAAAGGACTAGTACCCAGAGTAGATACATAACTTTCAAAACTCAACAGTAAAAATAAAAAATTGGGACAACATCAACTGCTGACAAGTACACAGAGCAACTAGATCACTCATGTATTGTTGGTGGTAATGTTAAATTGTATTGCCACTCTGGAAAACCATTTGACAGTTTCTTAAATAACTAAGCACGCAACCATCACAAATCCCATGAATTGCTTCTCTGTGTATTTATCCCAAAGTGTCCTGCGCAACCGTCTCGCCAGCAAGAACGATGCGGCACACACAGGATCCTTCTGCAGTAAAGCTTTAATGCGTCTTGAGAGGCAGAGCACAAGCTTATCGGGGCGGAGACCCCAAGTACAGAAACCCGTTCCCTTTTATAGAAAACTGTCCCTCGCCTAGGACGTGTCCCTCTCTGACTGGCGGTCGTGCATCAGCCCAGATGACGCCACGGGAGAGGCAGAGACTGGAGGTCGGGGAATTTCCCAGCACATGCGCTCTAGACTTGTTTTTGCCGATTGTCAGTGTCGGCCGGCGCCATCTTGTAATGGCGATTACGGTGTAACGTGGGCAGCTCCCCACACCAAAGAAATGAAAATTTATGTTCACGCAAAAATCTATGTGAGAATGTTTATAGCAACTTTCTTCATAATAACTTCACACAGGATACAGCCCAGATGTCCTTCACTGAGTGAATGGTTAAACGAAATGCCATATCCATACCATGGAAGTCTCCTCAGCAATTTAAAACTAAAAGGACAATTGTCACACCCAGCAATTTGGATAAATCTCTAGAGAATTTGCTGAATTAAAAAAACCAACCTAAAAATATTATATATTTTATTGTTCCATTTATATAACATTCTTGATACAACAAAACTATGGAAATGTAGAATAGATCAGTGGTTACAAGTGATTAACAACAATGTAAGGTGAAGAGCAGTACCCGTGGCTATGAAGGGGAAGCATGAGGGATCCTTACAGTGATAGAAATGTGCTGTATTTTCATCATAATGATGTCTCTATTTTGGATGTGATATTGTGCTCTAGTTACGCAAGATGTTACCACTGGGTGAAACTGGGTAAAGGGCATAAGGTGTCTCTGTGTATTATTTCAAACAACTGCATGAGAATCTACAAATATCTTCAAATAAAATTTCAATTAAAAAATTTTTTTAACTCAAGAAATAAAATTCATGTTTATTTATCTCAATTTTAATTTATGGAATGACATTTCTTGTCATTATATCCACAGATCCTAGATTCAGAGAATGTTTAAAAATTGAGGGATAGAACACATAGGAGAAAAAATAAATTGATTTACACATTATTTGATAAATTGAAGGGTGCATGTGTGATCACAACAAGAATAATAGCAATAATAGCTAAAACTTATTGAGAATTATTCTAATCACTCTGTACATTAACCTATTTCATCCTCATTAGAAGCCTAGAAATACTAAAGCATAGAAACATTAAGTGAATTGCCCAATTCTGCAAATGTAATACATTGTGTAGCTAACATTTATCTTCAGGCTAAATAACTGAAAATAACAGTAATTTCAAAGTGAAACATTGTGCATTTAATTAATTTATTAAACATTTCACAAACTTTTTGTTTAGTTTCAAATATTTCAATTCTAGAAAGTGAGTGGCTTTTATTGAGAAAATTTTACTTATGGTACACGATTTGAAATGAAATTATTTCAAATGCATTATTTTCCTATACCCTAGAATAGTATTACATTGTAGAACCTCCTGTGATAAACAAAATGTTTTCTAAATCTGCACTGTCCTATATGACAGCCACTAGCTGCATGTGGCTATTTAGCACTTGAAATGTGATACGACTGAGGAATTAAATTTTTAACTTTACTTAATTTTAATTAAATTAAATTTAAATATCCACATGAGGCTAGTAGCTACTGTATTGGACAGAGTAGCTCTAGCACATAAAATCCATGAGATCGGTGCTCTTATCTGTCCTGTTTACTGCTTTGAATCCCACTGTATTGGACAGAGTAGCTCTAGCACATAAAATCCATGAGATCGGTGCTCTTATCTGTCCTGTTTACTGCTTTGAATCCCCTGCCCACCCCAAAATAGTACCTGGCAGTGGGCAGCATCTCAATTAATTCTTGTTACATGAATCCACAAAATTAGTCATTATGTACCAAACCTTAAAACATGAAAAAGTAAATCTAACTCATCAGGCTTGGAAATTAAAAGCAACTGGTGTCAAAAATGTATAATAAGCATAGACACATTTTTAAGGATTTCATATTTAAAGCACAATTATTTGTTACATAGAACTATTATAGAACCTGAATAACAAACTTAATCAATGACTCCCACATTCATGGACATGATAAAAAAATAAATATGTAAATATGTGCACTACCCCAAACAGGGAGAATTTCATTTTTTTAAAAAGTGTATTCAGATTAAAAATGTTTTTAAAGGACTGACACATTACTAATTTTAATATATTTCCAGGGTTTATGTCTATATCTGTTGAGATAATACAAGAGAATTTCTGGTAAAAATAAAAATGTTGACAGGATTTCTGATCATTAAATTCCATGGTTCATTCAGGTCTCTTCACACCTGCCATATCAACCTAAAACTGTGATAGGCTCTTTGTGTGGCCTTTCCTACCAAATTATTGATTTCTTTTCTGGACTCTCTTAGAGTCAGTTGTCCCCTACTTAACCATCTTTTAAACTGACATCAAGTGTGGGTCAAAAATGGTCGACAAATAGTACTCTATCTAAGTCCCTCTCTAAAATTGCCATTTTTTAAATCTAAACTCAAGTGCATCTTTCTTACCTCTAAAATCATCTTTTCACTAATGACTCGGCATGAGTTAGATCAGAGACATTTATGTAATAATTCCAGGTGCTGCAGTTTTCATATCTGGCAGCAATTCCTTAACAGAAAATTATGTTTTCATTTGTCTCCCTTAGGGAATAAAACATCCACTCACTCACTCATTCATCCGTGTGCTATTCACGGGACCTTATATAAACTATCTTAGAATCTGTTGGATTCTGGGGGCAAAGAAAATTGAATAAGACAAATTTTGCTTTGTAGAAGAGTATATATATATAAACTGGCAAGCATAAAGACGATGATTGAAATGTCTGGAGAAAAGCTAAGTCCATCCTCTTCTCTTTCCATCTATCCCTGTGTCTAGCCTAGAAATTTATGACTTATGCTATTTTTTACTCCCTGCAAACAGTGAACTAATAAGCACTCTTGATGCTCCTTTTTCTCTTTTTTCGTTATGCCCATCCTCACCTTGTCAAACCAGGATAGTTTGTATCAACTGCTTTCTATCTACTGCACATCCGATATCTATCCACTTACAATATGTCCTTCCACAATCCAGCCATAATTGTATATTCAGTAAATAATTCATGTCTTCTTTCTCTACTCAAAATTACTCCAGGCTGCCTACCCTTCAGATTGGCAACCTACAGCCCTCAGGCCAAAAGTAGCCCATGCCCTGTTTTTGTATATCCCATGAGGTAAGAATGGTTTTTACCGTCTTTGAGAAGGAAAAGGAGAATGAGGAGTAGGAGAAAGAAGAGAGAGAGGAGGATGCAGAATTTGAATTTACTAATGGGAGACCATATGTAGCTACAAAGCCTAAAGTGTTTAGTATTCAGCCCTTTACAGAGAAAGTTTGCTGACTTGTAGCAAAATAAAAAATGCTGCTTCTTGTCATAGAAGAACTTTCATGATTCAAATCACTGCTTAAAAACAAGGACATTGACAACTGGGAGTCTGAACTCAGTCTGCTGGTCCGCCATTAGGGGTGACATGAAGAATTTCAACCTGTTTTTCTTGTTTCAAAATGGAGGTAATAGTGATAGTACCTCATAGAATCATTATTAGAATTAGAGAGATAATGAATGTAAAATATGTAGCAAGGCACCTGTGTAAATACGTCTAGGTTGCTGCCTCGTCTTCTACAGCAAACCCATCTCCCCATGCACCACCCATTTCTGTGTGTTTGCACACCTGCTCCTTCTGTGCAGGAAACGCCCCTATAATGCATGTTGCTTGAAATGTCTACACAGCTTTCCAATTTCTGCTCCAATGACACTTCCTGTCCACAGCCACAGTACTTTTCCTCATCTCACCCGGCACAGTGATCCTTTTCTTGTGGTCTTACCACAATGTGACCATTCCCCCATAGAAATCAGTCTCTTCTGGTGTAGTTCCTTCAGCAAATATAAACACTTGACTCTTAACTTCTTGTGGATTGGAAAAAACTCTTTTCATCCTTTATCCTGAGTGCCAACGTGACCCACTGTAAACTGAGTCAGCCCCCGAGAAGTATTTATTTTGTGAATGCATTGGGGAAAGGCAATATCCAATTTTAAGTTTTCATTTTTGAGAACTATTCATTCTTCTTATCTATTGTTGCTTTAATTCCATCTCTATTGTTGGCTAAATATCTACAGATTTAGGACATTATAAGGAGCCCAGTAATTTATTTATTCTATTGTTGCTGTCAGAACGTTTTCTCCTTATTTTGTCACTAAGTTGGTATTTGACCCTTTCTGAACAATTTTTTTTCCAAAAATCGAATAAGAACAGTCTAAGCTTAGAAATGTTCATCTTCAGAGCAATTGACAACATAAAACCCATGAAGCTGCCCAACTGTATTATATACTAATTTTTTACTTCACTACTTAGGTAATAAAACACAACACTGTGACCATTAGAGTCTAATAAGGACACACCTTGGTGATTGTTAAGAATAGGAGAAAGAGTTAGCTGCCCTGAACAACTCTGATTCATCATTATTAGACCACAAAAAATTCCCAGAGTGAGTTATTATAGTTATGAAAAATAAATATAAATGACAAAGAGCATAAAAATAATAATTTAAATGAAAATACTTATAAATGAGGAATATGATTCATGGATAATAGTGTAAAGCCCATTAAAGGTTTTGAGCAGAATATTTTATTTAGAAAGTTGAAATGACAGCCGTTGAGTTTAAAAACAACAATAAAAAAATATATGCAGTGGCCAGGGGCCAGCCCATGGCTCACTTGGGAGAGTGTGGTGCTGATAACACCAAGGCCACGGGTTCAGATCCCATATTGGGATGGCCGGTTAGCTCACTGGCTGAGCGTGGTGCCGGCAACACCAAGTCAAGGGTTAAGATCCCCTTACTAATCATTTTAAAAAATTATATATATACATACACACACACACACACAGAGAGAGAGAGAGAGAGAGAGAGACAGAGACAGAGAGAGAGAGAGAGAGAGAGAGAGAGAGGCCAGAACAGCACTGTGTCTAGGAGACGTACTTAGATTTCTAGAAAATCAAGGATTTACAATCTGCAATTGTTCAAAGAACCTGGGGTAGTAACTTACATGGTTCATTGAGTGAAATCCTAGAGGTTTGTTGGTGAGTATCCCTTCCCTCTTATGCCTCTCTTTCTCCTGAGAAGATACCCAAGACTTTCTGACAAGGTCACAGACTCAAGATCTTTAAGTATAAAGCCTCTGAAGCTGATATAAAATTTCTAGAATCTGTGGAAGAAAGAGCAAAAAAGAACAAACAAAAGATATAGCTGCTCTGTTTACTCACAGTTGGTATGCAAAGTATTTTGTTATCATTTTAATTTGATGTTGAGTAAGCAAGGTCATTTTCCCCTAATGACCTACAGAGCAAAACATAGAAAGTGAATTTCATTAAGGTCTTTTTCAGAGGCAATTTGCATAACAGTGAATCAGCATATACTTTTAAAGTCAAAAGATTAAAAAGTGACATTTTTATTTACTAACCAAAAGAGCTTATTCCTGTTTTCCTAAAGTTTTCCATTGGAATTAGTATTTAAAAGTTTTTAGTATATCCAACCATTTTTGGACTCAGTAATAACAGCTATATATGGTTCAACCTGTATTTTTAATTTTGGTAGTAATAGCTATTATAATAAAGTCAAATTATCAACTTATATATTCAACGTTGTATAAGTATAAAATTCTTTCTCTTTGGTCCCATTTTAAAATGTACTGATTTTAATGTAAAAGCTAATGTTTTCTTCATGGATGGTGAAGGAGAGTATAAAAGAGAGAAGTCCATGTGAAATATGAAAGAACCTCTTTGAAAGCCTTGACTTATAAAGAATGTAGGTATTCTTCACCAGTTAACATTCAATGCAACCATCTTTTCATACTAATTATTATTGTTACGTTCCGTGAGATGGAGAAAAGGGAGAGAGAGAGAGAGACCCAAGCCAGGTACCATTTCAGCCAAGAAGCTTTATGACACCAATGTGGAGGGGAGACTGAACCTGATCAGTTCTCACCCCTGTACAGACGAAAAAGGTTTTATAAGGTCTGAATTAGAGGAAGGGCATTCGGTGGTCATTTTTGCATAAGAATCTGTTTTGCACAAATTCTGGTGCTTCTTGAAAGGCAAGGAGGTAGAGCGTGGAAAGTTCATTAACATCTAGCTGTGCTGATGTTAAGCCAGCCATGAAGCCTCATAATTATCTGGTTCATATTAGTTACTAATTTCATAAAAGGAAACCCTAGCTTTTAATCCAGAGAAAGGCAACAGATTGTGCTTTCATTTGGATTCTTCAGACGTCAACAACTTCAATCTATTGGAAGAAAGTTTCAGCAAATATGTAAAAAGGACTATCTACTTCCCGTGGTGCATTTCATTTCTAAACATATCGTGTTTCTAAACCTAAAAAGCATTCTCTTTACTTTTATATTTGACACATAGATTTTGAAGCAATGAAATAAATGTTTCTATTCTGTATATGAGGGTACTTCAAAAGAGAGTGGAAAATTTGAATTAAAAGACAATACGACTCTTTCCAAACACCCTTTATATATTACCAATAATGTGTAAATAAATATTTCAAACTTTCTGGGTCATAAATTAGAAAGGTAAATAGCAAAGTTCAATTTTCTCTTCATGAGTGAATGATCTTGGGGTTCTTTGTCCCAGCACTATTTTCCTGGAAAGAATGCCTTAAGGTAAAATTGTAATGTTGAAGGTATCACCACACAATACTGATTTTACCACAATTAGTGCACTGAAAGGGCAATGAGTGAACAGGTAGACCCCATAAACTGTCCTGGCTGGAACCTAGTAGCTGACTGTCACAACTCAACAGGTCATTTGTGGCACACTGGAAGACATCACTCCCACCTAAGCCCCACATCTCAGAGCAGACCACGGTTCCAGTGAGTGAGAACTGATGCTGTCCACACCAGATTTCCCCTCACCTCCCAATCTGAAGCTGTTTTATGAGAGTCCCTCCTACCTTTCTTGTTGAAAGAAAGTGAGCTGAGATGCCAGGTACCGTTCAAGCTTTATTAAAGGAAAAGAATCTGCTGGGCTGTGCTCAAGTGGTAGGCAGCCCGGGGCTGCCCTCAAAATGGGTGACAGCACTAGCTATGGGGGTGGTAGAGTTTATATAGGGTGCCAAGGGCTGGCTGATATAATCAAGGAGGGGCATTATGCTAATGTGGATCAGGGTGGAGAATTGCATCCTTGCAGAAACAAAAGTGTTTCTGTTTAAGTCACAAGGCTTCTTGTAAAAGGAAGAGGGGAGGGTTTTGGTGCTGGAGTGGGAGACAAGGCTGACAGCTATTTTGCGCTTATTGTGTGCACCATGGCGCTGTTCACATCCAAGATCCATCGTTCCTGCCTTTTAAGTATAGGGACAAGGGAAAAGGCACGAAGGCGCATTCTTCTGAAGCTACTTCCTGCTGGAGATGGGTGAAGATATGGAAAAAATAAAAGATTTATGTTGGTAGGTAAAATAGTTAGATGGTGGGGTATTGGTTTTGTGTGGGGAGGCTACATTCTTCCGGGGAAGGGTCTCCGATTCTAAGGGGCTGATATCCTCCTCACAGGAACAATTCAGTGACCTTTTGGTTGGTGAAAGCCTGCATGCATTCTGGTAAGAAATTAGAGAAACACCAAAAGAGACAGGGACCAAAAAGTAGGATGAGTCCCAGTACAGTCAGAGGGTCCTAATAGAGGCATAAGCCAGGGTATCCAAGGGTTCAGTGAAATGGTTTAAGTTGTTTTGGATCACCCCAGACTCATTTATGTAATAACAGCATTCCTCCCGCAAGAAGACGCAGGTGCCTTCCTTGTTGGCTGTAAGGAAGTAAAGGGCCCGACGGTTCTGTAAAGCGACTGCTGCGAGTCAGGTGACTGGGGGGAGGAGATGCTATCTATACTTAGTTCTTCTGAGAGTATTTGATAGAATTGAGAGGCAGTAGCAAGGACCACTATGGCAGTCCCAGTTGCAGGAAGGATCCCTGCCCCATCAAAAGGTACAATTAGTGCCCTATGGGATAGGAGGGCATTTCCTGAGAGGGGGGACCAAAGTTATTCCCAGTCCCATCTCCATCTCTCCATCTGTCTGAACAATGATGTCTGAACATGCCAAACAAATATGCAAGAAATCGCATTAGGGGCAGACAACAGGATAATGTAGTTTTACAAAGGAAATATATTCCGGTTTTAGGGCATGGATGAGAAGTGGGTAAGTGAGTGGTAGCGTTTGGTGTTAGTGAGGCAGAGTGTGGGCAGGCCCCGCACAACACTGATATCCCCACTGAGGTGAGATTAGAGGAAAGTGAAGAGACGTTTGTGGAAATGTTACGGGCTGCATCGACGGGGGGTGGGGGGGTGACCACAAAAAGTTTCTCATGAAGTGGGAGACAGATGAGTCACTCGGGGACCAGTCTGATTCATTGAGGACTGCATCGTCCCTGTGGACCTGGAACCTCCATGTTCCAGGTAAGGGGGAGCATTGAGATAGGAGGAAAAACATGAGGAGGATGCAAAGGGTTAGGGAGCCAAAAGAATTTAAAGGTCACATTGCCACAATGAAATTGCTAAGAAGCATCCTACCGATAGGAGGTAAAGGAGTGCCAGGAGAAATCTTCCTATAATGTTACACTCCTTTGGGGCAGCAGTGGCCAATCCTGTAGCAAGTACTAGAACAGGTAGTATAATAGTAGCTTTTGTGCAAAAGATTTGAAGTGAGTCTGCAAGAGTAAGAAGATGATCGCTAGAGGGAAAAATTATCCTTCTCTTGGGATTGGGGGAAGAGTGGAGGTCCTGGAGATTTTTAGTTTTGTGGGTCCTAAAATTGACGAAGTGTGAAGATATATTGGGTTGGGGGTGAGCAGAGGGACCCCTCTGACGTGGTGTTAACAGATTTTTGGATGAAGTCTCAGGTGCTAGTTTTACCAAGAATACGTGATACCAAGGGACTTTCCTAGTACTTTTACTGCCTTGGGGGTGGTGAGAAGTACTGTATAAGGCCCTTCCCAGCATGGTGAGAGGGGCTTTGGGGTTCTGGTTTTAATATGCACTTGCTGTCCCGGGCTCAGTTTAAAGTTTGAGGGGGTGGTAAGAAAGGATGAGGTACTAGGAGGTTGGCCTGTTGCCAAAGATCCCTAATGAGTGAAAGAGTATACTGGCCTAAAGACGATGAGCTGGAAGGGAGAGGTGTGAGAGTGAAGGGTCTACCGTACATTAGTTGGAAGGGCTGAGGCCTGTGGGATTGCAGGGGGCAGCCCATTGGCAAGTGAGTGACTGGTGGGGAGGCCAAAACGAGGGATGATTTCTGAGGTGAGAGCATGCGCTACTGCTGTAACATCCTGTGAAGTGCAGGGAAAAGCCTCAATCCAACCTGAAAAGGTATCTACTAAGGTAAGAAGATAGCATGTCCTTTTGCAGGGAAGCATGTGAGTAAAGTCAATTTGCCAATCCTGGCCAGGAGTGTACCCTCTGGCCTGGTGGGTGGGAAAGGATGGGAGCAATGAGTACACAAAGGACAGTAACTTGGCCATGTGGGGAGAGTAATATAAGAGCTGAAGAAGGAGTAGTAGGGGTTCATAGCCTATATGAACTGAATTATGGAAATCTAAAAGGATTTGCTCAGCTTGTGTGGTAGGGAGGACATAGCAACGAGAGAGAGTATACCAGTTGCCCTTCCTGTGTGCTCCCAACTGTTGGAGGTGCTGTATTTCTTGAGGTGTGAATTAGGGTCAGGGCATAGGGGCAATGAGAAGGACCTGAGCAGGAGAGGAAGAGTGGAGGACTGGTGGCTGAGCAGCCTGTTTTGTGGTTAGATCCACCAGTTTGTTTCCCTGGGTTATGGGGTCATTGGAGGTTTGGTGTCCTCTGCAGTGTATAACCCCAACCCCTTTGGGAGTTGTACAGCCTCAATAGCTTGTGTTAGATTTACTATGGCATAACCCACCTGGGGGGCATGGAGGTGGTGCTCCCATCTATGAACTGTGTAATGGGATGTGGGGAGATGTGTGCAAAGGGATTGAGAAAGAGGTCTAAATCTTCCATGCATTTATGTTCTAAGGGTTGTGAGTGTTTGGGGATGAGAGTGGCTGGATTTAATGGGAGGGTGAGGTTTGAAGGAGAACAGGGAATTCTCAATGAAAGTAAGGTGAATAAGTTGTAGGCAGGAGGGGAGAGAATTTACTTGGCCTTACGTCTGAGAAAGTCTTGATTGATTGTTGTTCAAAAGCTAGTTTAGAGCTTTCTTGTGCTAAAAGGGCGGCTGCCACCAAGGCCCATAAACAGGGGCCCATTCTCGAGCTATGGTGTCTAGTTGTTTAGAGAGGTATGCAACCGGGGGGGGGGGGGATATTTCCTGCCTTTTGTCTCAAAACCTACTGCCAATCCTTGGGTTTTGGTGTGATGTATAGGATAAAAGGATGAGATAGGTTTGGGAGGGATAGAGCTGGGGCTGCAAGGAGAGGATCTTTTAATTGGCTGGAAGGGAGAATGAATGGGCTTTGTGGGATCTAAAGGAACGGCAGGATCCCCTTTGGCTGCCCCATAAAGTGGTTTTGTTAGCACACCAAAGTTAGGAATCCATAAGCAAAGATACCCTGCAAGCCCCAAGAAAGAAAGAATTTCACCCTTTGTGGTGGGAGTAGGGAGTTCAGAAATTAGACTCTTGAACCGAAGGAGAAAAAATTTGGGCCTTGCTGGGGGACACTCAATATCCCTTGGAGGCCAGGAATTTAAGGAGAGCAATAGCGTGGGCCTTTGAATCCTCCTAGGAGGGGCTACAAAGGAGGAGGTCATCCACATATTGTATTAAAGCGCTAGAGGTTGGGGGAAGTTCAGATAAGTCTTGAGCTAAGGCCTGGATAGAAAGTGAGGGCTATCTCAAAACCCCTGAGGTAGTACTGTCCAAGTAAGTTGTTGGGAATGATGCATGTCAGGTTCAGTCCTGTACTAAACAGTATGAGCCATTAGGCTTTTTAACCAGAAGGATGGGTGTATTGAAATGTGAGACGGTAGGCTGTAAGAGATGAGAAGAAAGGAATTTGTGTGCAATGGGTTTTAAGCCTATTAGGTGTTTGTTAGTGATGGGGTATTGTGGGACATTAGGGAACAAAGAGGGGTTCTGCAATTTTACAATGATAGGAGAATGGTGCATAGCAATGTAGGGAGAAGTCTTTCTTACTACAGGATTAACCTTGTCTGCGGGGGAGGGAAAGGTGGAAGCCTCGGGGTCCTGGTCTTGGTGCAGCTTGTAACAACAGTATTGTAGCTGGAGTTAAAGTATTTAAGGTAAGAGTAGATTTGAATTTGAAAAAAATGTCCTGTCCCAGTAAGCGGGCTGGGAATTGAGGCATTATTAAAAATCTGTGTGTGAATTGGGTGTGATGTAGTGTGCAGGAAAGGGATTGAGTGATCCATAGGCAGTATTCTGATCCCGTGGCCCTACTATTGTGATAGAGGATGGGGTTGTTGGTCCTGCATATTCAGGAAGGGTAGAGTAAATGGCCCCTGTATCAATGACAAAAGAGATTGGCTTACCTGCCATGAGGCAGGTTACCCTGGTCTCATGCGTGCTGATCTCCGTGGGGGCCTCGGGTCTTGGGCATCAACAGTTCCCCTCCTGGGCAAAGCCTAGAAGCTCTGGTAGAGATGACCATGAAGCCAAAGGCTGTGGATTGGGGGCTGGGCCACTCTCTCTCTGGTGAGTGGAACAGTCAATCTCCCCTGTGACCTGGCTGTTTGCAGAGAGGACAGGGCCTGGGAGGAGGCCTAGGGTTATGGCAAGCCCATGCCAAGTGGCCTGGTGGACTGCATTTGAAGCGGTTCCTGGGTGGCTTACCTCTAGAGGCAGCTGGCTTTGGAGTATGTGAGCCATGGATGGCATTAGCCAGGCGCTGGTATAGAGCCTGATCTCTTTTATAGTTTTTTCCAATATCAGGGGCTGATTGGGTAATGAAATGAGAGTGTGAGAGGGCCATGCCTGCAGGGGAGTTTGGATCTATACATGTGTATTTATGTAAAGCCTCAGAGAGGCAGGTTAGGAACTCATTGGGATTTTCAGTGAATCTCTGTGTGATCTCTCTCAGCTTGTCACAATTGACTGACTCGTGAGTAGGCTTTTGGAGGCTGTGAAATAGGTGTGTAATCATATTTTTCTGAAGATCACCTTTTTTGAGTTGGGAAAGGTCCAGAAAAGAAAAGGGGACATGAACTCAGACAATCCCTCCATCCCAGCCACTTTATGGAAGGGTTATATAAAGCCAGAGCTTAGGCAGGGTTGTTACCTGATGAAGGGGGAGAAGGAGAGGGGTTGAGTGGCTGAGAATGAGTATCTTGAGACCAGGTAGAGGGTAGAGAGGGAAATGTGGAGGGGCTGGTGAAGGATTTGGAGCATATGGAGGTAGTTGAGGTGGCCCATACAGATAGCAGAGTAGTTGGATGGATTAAAAGATTAATCTGCATCTAGAGGGGAGGTCAGGCATGAGCTAGGAGAATTTGAGAAATAGGACAGTTTTGACAGAGAGGAGAACGTGTTCAAAGATAGAAGAAGGCTTGAACATAAAGGAATCTCTTCATCCTTTGCCATTCTGGTGACAAAAGTTGTCTAAATCTCTGAGAGTATCTAAATCAAGAGTGCCATCTTGTGGCCACTGGGATCCATTGTAACAAAGCGTTCAAGTTTTAATGTCTCCCTGGAAGATGAGAGGTTGTCCTGGAGACAGCTCAGAGGTGTAGAGTGTGGAGTACAATGGAAAACAAGTTGTCTAGGTTTGGATTGTGAAGATCCAATTTAGAGGGTGATAAAGGGCAGTCAGTCCTGGTAGAAAAAGCATGCCAATGAAGAGTGTCCTCTTTGCTGTCCACCTCTTCAAGAGAAAAGCCATGAGCCACTAATGAAGCATCCTTCAATAGCTGGGGGGAACAAAAAAGGTTCCCTCAGCCAGGCACCTCGGCTTTGAGAACGAGAGAGAGCAACTTGGGGGAACTTGAGATGAGAGAGGCCTGAACCACTGACTCACCCTGAATTGAGGCCGATGTTGGCTGTGCTGGTCCAAAATGGCAAAAAGGAGAGAGTCCTGGAGGCACCCAGTTTTGGCAGGGGCAGCAAGGTCAGCCAAGGGCCAATCAACCTGAGAGAGGGGATCATCCAACATCGTCAGCCAAAACCCTTCCTGGGTTTCAGCACTGATGAAGTTTGGATGTGTTGTCCCCTCCAAAACTCATTTGGAAATTTGATCCCCAATGTGACAGTGTTGGAAACCGATTGAGTCATGGGGGCGGATCCCTCATAAATGGTGGACATCCTTTTCCTTTCATTTCCTTTCCAAGGCTTGGCAGGTCGGTCATCGATCCATGGAGCAAGAACTGCCTCATACAGGGCACCATTTTGTTGCTTTGCCTCAGACGGATTTATCATCTCTCTTCCCCTGGGTGAAGATTACTCAAAGCCCATCTCTTCTGGGCAGTGAGAGACCCCAAAGGGGTTAATTTCCTAGACCCCTCAAGAGAGAGGCATTCCTTCCTTTGGAAATTAACCATGAACTGCAGTTCTCTTCCTGCATTTATTATCCAGACCAGGAAGTCACAGAAAAAGAATATAAGTGGGGTTATGGCCAAATATAGTTTAAAAGTAGTGGCTGGTAACATCAGTGAAACAAGCAAAGTAACATTCCATAATGCAATTTGCAAAAGGTTGAATCACTCCACCAACAAAAGTTTGATCTTAGCAAACACTGTTTTTCCGTACAGCAATTTCCCCAGTATTTTACATATCAATCAAGTAACTTGTCTGTCCTTGAGCCAGCAACTTTGCTGCATTGCAAAGACTCTAGCCTAAGGAAAGTTTCCTGTCTTTTGCAAGGTTAACATTTCTATATGTAATTCCAAAAGGTTAAGCTAAACCTGAGACTACAGGGCTTTGGAAAATAAGCTGTGTGAAATACATTTGCTTTATAGTATACTCCACACTGGGCTGTCAGTCAAATTCTTGGGAGTGGTCTGGTCAGATAAGACAAGAGTCATCCCAGACGCTATTACAGATAAGATACAGGCATACCCTCAACCCACAACTGTAACTCAGCTACAGACATATTTGGGACTTATGGGGTATTGGAGAGCTTTTGTACCCCGTATGGTACAAATGGCATGCCCACTGTATGTATTAACAAAGAAAGGAACCCCCAGGGTTTGGACTAAGGAAGTAGAACAAGCTTACCAGGCTAAAAAAAAAGGGCAATACAGCAAGTACAGGCTTTACAAGTGGCTGATCCCACTAAGCCTTTTGAGTTAGACATACATATATCCCAGGAGGGGTTAAGATGGGGTTTGTGGCAGAGACAAGACTGATTCCACACACCTTTAGGATTCTGTGCGTTACACCCTAATACAAAAGCAGATATCAGCTGTGTATTCTGCCTTGATAGCCACTGAAGATATCACAGGAGCTGCCAAAGTCCTAGTAAGGACAACATATCCCATAGTAGGTTGGCTGTGCATGTGGGTCACCAACCCTAAAACGGTTGTAGCTCAGACTCCCACTCTGTCTAAATGGGGAGCATATATAGAACAAAGGAGCACTGTGTCAATGAGTCCTCTGTCCAAAGAGCTGCAAACTGTGCTACGCCCAGTAGAGGTTGTGGAGGAAACTGACACAAATGTTACCCCTGGAGGTGGATGCTGCACCTTTCCCTGAGGGACAGGGACCTATCATAGAGCAAGCTGGGTATACAGATGGCTCTAGCATGAGACTTTCAGCATCATGGACAGCTATTGCTGTCCAGCCCTCAACAGATACCATGTGGTATGAAAATGGCACAGGGCAAAGCAGTCAATAGGCTGAACTGAGAGCAGTATGGATGGTGATAAAAAATGAGCCTGGGCCATTAACCATCTGTACTGACAGATGGGCTGTGCTCAAAGGTTTAACCCTTTGGATCTCTACTAGGAAATATCAGTGGTGGGTGGTAGGCTACCAACTCCTGTGGGGACAAGCCATGTGGCAAGAGTGATGGGAATTGGGGCGTGAGAAAGAAGTAACTCTTTTCCATGTCACAGGAACTTTCCCTTAGCCATCCCAGGAAATGATGAAGCTGATGTCTTGGCTAAAGTAAGATGGCTGGAGAGAGCCCTAGCTGCTGATGTAGCCCAGTGGTTACATCAACAAATGCAGCATGCTGGCAGTAAAACCATGGCAGCTCAAAGATGGGCCCTGCCTGTAAAATGGGAAGATGTAGTGAATGCCTGTCATGCTTGTCCAGTATGTGCTCAAGAGAGTCCACATCCCCAGCGGATGCCCAATATAGATTGGCAAATAACTCAAGGAAGGGTGCTCCAGACTCGATGGTAGGTGGACTTTGTTAGGCCACTGCAAAGGTCAGAGAATTTCAGATACATCTTCACAGCTATAGATACGGCTACTGGTCTTCTGTTTGTATGGCCTTGTAAGGCCCCAGACCAGGTAAACACTGTGAGGGCATTGAATTGCCTTACAACTATGTATGGCTGGCCTGTAGTCATAGAGAGTGATAATGGAACCCACTTTACTGGGCATGGGGTTCAGAGGTGGGCCTTCCTGTTGGCCATTCAGTGGAAGTTACATGTGCCATATCATCCCCAGGCAGCGGGAATGATTGAACAGTACAATGGTCTTTTTAAAAAGGGACTAAGGCTATCTGCCCAATCCCCACCCCTGAAGGAGTGGACATGGCAGTTATGGCCAACAGTCAGGATTCTAAATGAGAGACCCCACAAGGGCAGATCCTCTCCAGTGGAAGCTCTGTTAAGTAGAGCTGCAGCACCTATACAACTGCAAGTTACTACTACAGATGAGCTTTTGAAGCCAGGATATGGTACGAATGGAAATATTCTCTTACTGGCCCCAACCTGTTTGCAACAGGGACAGACTGTACAATGGGAATGGCCTTGGAGAATAAAAGCCCCCCGTATATGCTGGGTTGGCTTAATAGGGCCTTGGAGAAAAGGATTAAAGGAAGACTTGCAAGTTTCACCTTGGGTGACAAGTACCTGGCCTCCTCGAGTAAAAGTAACATGGCCTGGAACAGATCAGCGCTCTATTCTAAAGGGAACATTTGTATTATCATTATGGCCAATTATGAGTTCCCCTATACTGTTACATGTAGAACCTATAGATCTCACAGTGTTAGCAGATAAAGAATGGAATCATAAACCAGGTAAGATACCTCTTCCTGCAACCATCCTTTCTCAGGATGGCAAACTGGCATGTATCTTACCAGAGGGGCAAGAACTTCTGCTATTGATACCAATAACCCTTGTCTTTTTGCCCATACTGTTCTGGCTGCAGGCACTGCACCAGAGTTGATTGGGTACATACATACATTGGCATGATTGTCTACTAAATATGCACCGAACTTCACATCAGTATGACTACAAGATCCCCATGGAAAATCACACCAATAATGACTACTAACCAAACATGTGCGACTAAAGGACAGAATTACAGGACAAGCCTTAAGGACAAGACTTAAGCCATATTGAACAGACAATAGGTTGTATAAATAAAAGGGTCATTTATCCTCGCTAAGGGAACATCACAGAAGATTTTTAATGCATAAATTGTACAGCGAGGGACCCTGAAGGGGTGGATTGTGGGGAAAATAGGATAATTTAGTCAGGCTCCCTTATTATTTCTTGTAAACAAGTTGTGTGTGGGTGGAGTTAGTGCACATGGGCAGCAATGTATCTTTCTAGTTAATTGCTATTGTGTGTTATTCAGTTTGTGAAGGAGAAGCTAGCCAGCAGAGCTCCTGTCTAAAAATAGAGCATGTTTACTCTGCTGGCAGCTGCTCAGTTTTTCTTTGGACTTTGACAATAGCAGTGGAGTTTCTGAGTTTCTCTCCATACTGCCTAGCTCATAGTGTTGTTTGTGTTGAATAAAGTCTATTACTACTTCAGCCAAGGCTCCAAGGACCATTTTGCCAGTTACCTAGCTCATAGACCTGAGTGTGAAGCGTTTGTGAACAGGTTCAAGGGGTCTGTGAGCTCCAGACCCTAGCCCTAGCTCTACAGATGGGAAAAGATAAGGAGACAAAACAATAAACCTGATATGAAAGAGGCTGAAATAAATTACAATATGTGAAATTACTCCAAGTGTCTGTCTGGTGTGTTTTTTTCTGTCTTCTAATTGGCTAAGCCCTTTACATTATTTAAGACCACTTTTATACTTGTGAAATGTCATATTTGAATTCCTTTTTTTATTTTTTAATTAATTTTATTTCAATTAGTGTGTTCTTGTTTGTGTTCTTGTATGTATGCACAGATTATGTTGTCTGCATTATGTGTGTGACATTTTTGTTATTTCAATCGTTCTGATTTTACTTCAAAAGTAAAGAATTTTGGGTGAGATTAATTCTTAATCCTAACTGGATATCACAAACATATTCTAATCTTAAAAAGTGTACTAATGTCAGCACCACAACCAAGAACAATCAGACTTGAACCTTTGTGGGGTAGTGAGCTGGGCATGTGGTGCTTTTGCTGCTGTTTGTTTGTTTTAATTTCCCTGGATGATTGAGAACCACTAGACTCGATTGAGACACACTAGACCTGATCTGTGCAGATTTTCAATTTTTGTTTCTTTATTTGATATTTGCTGATAATGCCTTACGTACAAAGAGCCACTTCTCTGGTCAAAACAGGCAGAAGTCCTGTATTTGTTTCCTTTGATATCCTCACATTCTCTATACCCCAGAGCACCAAATCCTCAGGATTCCACAGAGCTTGTTCAGATACCGAGCTAGATTCCCAAGGATGTTTTTAAGTTTAAAACTTCTATTATTTTTATCTGCATTAGAAAGAAAAAAAGATTAGAGAACATGTGAACAGCACAGATAATATACTAATCTTAATTTTAAAATGAAGCTTTCTCTACTTCTTATATTTACATTATCATATTTAATTCAAAGATCTGTCTGAATTATTTAAACATCACAAGTCATGGCTCAGTTTTGTGTGTGTATGCAAATTAGTTAGATTTCAGTTATAGTTATTTAAACCCCACTGTCCCTAGAAATATGTATTAATACTTTAATGATGACAAGGGTTTGGCAATGTCATCAATCTTCTGTTTCCAAATTCTGGATGTGGCAGTGGACGTAGGTACATCTTTGAGGAAGGTAGGCTGTTTATCGCACACATTCCAAAGTACTAAGGCTCACATTTTTCAGGAAGGCATATTTCTCTGAAGGCAGCATTGCTAAATGACCATCTTTTCATCTTATCCTCCCTACAGAAGAATATTTTTAAAATCTTCAAAAGTAGGCCTGCCACTCTGATTCGTTTTCAGAGTTTTCAAACTTGGAGTTGATTGAAGACATGAAAGGGTTCTCCAACTAATAAGCTGTGTGATTTACTCACCTAAAAGATGAAAATAAAACCCAAATCCAACAGAAGTGTGATAACTAATTTGCCAGAGAATATCAAGCATGGTTAATCTTTCAAACATAGGGAGAAAAATTATTAAATAAAACTTTTGAGGAAGATACAAGTAGCTAATTCAAATGTTATTACTTTTACCTAGTTAATTAATTCAGATTCTTATCTTCAAAGAACATTTTAAGAGGAACACAAGTCAAAGTTTTATGATTGTTACATAAATTGCTATCTCCCAAAGGATTCAAATGCTTATTTCTAAAAGATTGTTTTTTGAGATATGCAAGTTTATCTAAATTTATCTCCAATTCGAATTTCTTTTGAAAAGTATAATCCCCTGCTTAATAAATCATTTGAATTAAGTTAATCCTCTAAATTCTAATGAACAGAAATAATATACTTAAATAATTTATTGTTAAGTTTAGTATAGGACCACAAAAAGGAAACAGATTCTCCTGTCTTGACATAATGTCATATTTGCTCAGCAAAAGAAATATGGGCAATGCACATGAGATCTAAATTAACTGATTTGACTGTTTTCCCATCCCCATTTCATGATGTATTCCTGCAACTCTGTTTTATTTGTATTGCACATATGCCCATAGATGTTAACTTCTTAGGGGATAAAATCATTTTAGGACTTATTTGGTTTGTGCTTGTTTTTAAAATTAATGAAAACTAAAATTATTTTCTACTTTAGCAGTTATTTATTTCATCAGGACTATACATATGCAATAATATCTTTCTAATTTCAATTGTCTATTAAAACTTGAAATAAGTAGAATATCTAATAATATCATAGCCCTATATCAAATAGTCAACATGGACAACTTTCTGCTCTTCACAGAATTAACTGTTACAGATTTGAAAGGTTGCTTATATAAATTCATTTATATATTCACAAATGAAATAATGTACACGTTTAGTTAATTTATATGATATTTTTTGTTCATTTCCTATTCCCTAGAATAGAAATCCTTTATTTATTTCTATCCTATAAGATCCAAAGTGTTAGATGTCCTATTAGTGATGCTATTCTAGGGGATACATGTATAAGTGTAGATGATAACAAGGGTGTGTAAGATGGTCTGTGATGTTAAGACATTGAATAAAAAGCCTTTTATTTAATAAAGCTATTTATTGTAGTAAAATTTCTTTGTTCAATAATACCTTTGTAAAGTACTTACTTCACAAAATAATTGTGAAATAGATAATTGAAGTTATCAAAAATTACACATTTCCTTTTCATTCATTTATGTGTGCTATGAATTTCTTCTTCCAACTAGTTGTATACAACTTTTAATTGACCACTTAGAAAATTCCCAGCCATTAAAAAAAATACAACCAATTTTTGACTTTTTCATTGAAGCAGTTTTCCAGATATTTTTATGGTGCTTAAAAATATTCCAGTTACAAACTCAATTAAAAATTTTATTATATAATTGAATGCAACATTATTTCATGCAATTTCTTATTTTTCAAAAAAACAACTGAGCATTCCAATAACAAAAAAAATTTAAAAGTAACTACAAAAACCTAATATTTATTATGGGGATTGCAAGGTGTATTAATCCGTTTTCTGTTGTTATAACAGAAATACCGGAGACTGGGTAATTTATAAGGAAAAGACATTTATTTGGCTTATGATTCTGGGACAGCTGTGTCTGGTACGGGCCTCAGGCTGCTTCTACTCATGGCAGAAAGTGGCAGGCAGCCCGCAGGGACAAGCAGATCACATGACGAGAGAAAGCAAGAGAGAGAGGGGAGGTGCCAGGGTCTTTTAAAACAAGCTCTCATGGGAACTAATAGAGCGAGAACTAACTCATTAATCTCCCCTCCCCCAGGGAGAGTATTAATCCGTTTATGAGGGCTCCACCCCCATGACTCAATCAGTTTCCAACACGGCCACATTGGGGATCAAATTTCCACATGAGTTTTGGTGGGGACAACACATCCAAACTCCATCACAAGGTAACAGACTGCTTACAGAACTCCTAGAATATAATTGCACTGCACATAATGTTAATTTTATTTCTGCTAAAATATTTCCTTTAGGATGCCTTTCTGAATCTTCAAACTTTCCTGTTCCATTCCTTCCATAAGTATTATATGCCTCTTGTATGTATTTTCACTATAGCCCATCAGTCTTCCACCCAATAGCTGTATGTTAGCTGTTGATTTAATTCTCTGTGGCTCTCCAGGATGCTAAGGTCTCTTTGAAGTTAAGGGCCATGACTTTTCATTGTTTATTAACAGTCTATAGGACTGTGCCTGTTACACAAAAAATAGATGGTGAATATTTGTTGCATCAATGGATTAATAAATAAAACATGTTGACTATTTAAAAATATACATAGTTATCTGATCTTATATCTAACACATAATTATTAGATACTAAAATATAAATTATAGTGTATTTTTTACTGGAAGACAGTATATAAAAGATGACCTGACAAACCACAGACTCAGTTAATAATATCTATGGTAATATCAGTGAGAAAAAGTAAAAAGCCCACTGTTAAATAAGCAAAGAAATGAGTGAGCAAGTCACAGAAAAAAAGTGCTGAACACAAAAATAAAGGTGCTAAAGGAAAATGAAAATGAAAATAAAATTTAGAGATTATCATTCTCCCACGAAATTAACAAAGTAAGCAATGTTGACAATATCCAGTTAGCGTAAGGGTGGGCAGATGTACGGGAACTCTATTCTTACTCTTTTGGTGGCTGTACCATTTAATTTTAATCACTGTAGAGAGCAATTTGTGCTATCTATCAGATTTTAAAACACATATATTCTTCAATTAATAATTACAATTCTGAACATCTCTCTGACCAGATACAAGCATCTGTAAAAATAAATATTAGTATAAGCATATATAGTGTGGCATTGTTTGAAATAGTAAAGTAAATTGCTGTTAACGTCATGTTCATTTATAGAGGATACTTACATAAATATCAATATATGCATATATATGTAATATTACATGTTAAATAAAGCATTAATAATAAAATGAGAAGATCCTATGATACACTTTTAACTCAAGATTTCAAGTCACAGACACTACCTATACTGTAACTCAATTCATGTAAAAATACCCACACTCTCAAAATACTTCTTTGTGTGCATGTGCCCATGTCTATGAAGATGTTCAGAAAATGCTGGTAGAAAACATCACAATCTGTTAAGAGTAATTATTTCTGATACTGAGGTCTAATTTAGGTGGATACGAAATATCACTGTTAAAAATGAGAATACATTAAAATTAGAAAAAAGTGAAAAACAATGAAAATTCTCAAATTACTACTGAGACAGAGATTATGTCTTTAAACTTACACCAAAAACATTAAGAAATTTGACCGTGGCCAGTTCGAAGAGTGAATTGTCACAATTGATTGTTCACAGTCAGTTACAGACTGAACCCCTTGTTCTTCTCTTTGACCCATCTCACTACTGCACTTGACTAGTCTAAAAAAAAATGACCTGGTTACTAGATGGAATGTATCAGTATTTCAAAAAGCCATAGTGGTTTCACAATTCCACACATAACAGCACTGCAATGAGATAGAAAAGTGCAAGCAAAGCAACCACAAATATCTCTACTATATTTCAGCCTTAGTCCTTACTTTGCAACTTGACACATGCGGGGGTTTGCATCAGTGCTCATGGTGATTTCTAAACAGGAAGTGTACTGCTGACACAGATCGAATTAGTGTGCATTATACCTCCCATGACAGTATACTCTGACATCATAAAGTCAAATGCATTTTATTCCATTCTAACTCCACTAAGAAATATCATATATTACCTCTATATGTGCGAATTTTATTTCTTATAATTTCCTTAGTGATAGAATGTTTTCCTTTATTTATGTAATTCAATAAAATACTTTGAATGCAAAACTTCAGCATGACAGAAAAATAAGATACCACTAAAAATATAAGATAATACACAGTAATTTTATCTAAATATAAGACATAGGTGCAAATAACAAAAATTGTATCTCAGTGCGATTTCTCTGTATGTGATATTCTGAAGTGAAACCTCTCACTCCCTACATAAAATGTCTGAAAATACCCATATAATATATGCTAGAATGCCTAGATCATTGCTGAGTCATAAAACTGTAGCTTTATCTGGAAAAATTCAGTTTGGATTTCCATATAACTCAAGAAATTCCCACATAGTGAGTAGATATGAATTTTTTTAATCCTTATATCTTTATAAGATAATAGCAGTTCTCATAGGTTAGGTGAGGGTTAAAGATCTGGGAGATAAGAATATGAAGAAGACATGATATCTGTCCAAGAGCTTGCAAATCTAGATGGAAAGAAAAAATGTATACAAAGGAAATAAATAACTGTAAATGCAGAGAGCAAGCAAGAGATTTTTCAATTTAGAAAGAATAACAAAGCAAAGATGCAGAATTGAGAATGATCTAGAACACTGAATAGTATAGTATGAGTGAAAGATGCCTTTAGACCAGAAATACAGGTTGATGCAACATCTAAACGATATTTCAAATGAACTCAAGGCATTTGGACTTAATTTGAAAGGCAATAAAGATATAAGTGTAATTGAGTTAAGGAAATTTTCTAAGTTAACTTGCAGGTAATGTAATGAAAAGAAAGTGACAGATGAAGGTGTTTTTTGGAAAAAGAATTGGCAAGAGTTGTAAACAACATTTACATTCACTGAATTGTCTCAGTGAAGTCTGTTTGTTCTTTGTTGTGGAAAAGTTCAACTTTGAGGAAAAATAGAAGAAATGAAGAGGTGATTAAACAGGAAAAACATAAGAAAAAGAGGATTAAGCTAGTCCAGTTTATTGATTTTTTTAAAAAAGGAAGTTTTGGGTTTTTTCTCATTTGGAATTTTCAAATAAAGAAAACAAGATATGAGTTCCTTTCCTTACCATGCCTTTCAGATAAAGACACATAAAGCATGAAATAGAACATTTGGTTATTTTTACTTTGATCCCAGTTACAAAAGTACTAGTAATAGATATGTAGCTAAAATCTATGGAAATTAAAAGCAGTTTTTTGTGTTTTTTTTTTTTTTTTTTTTTGAAAAAATAACAGAAAGGTTAGATCTTGGTTTCTAGCTGGTATCAACACTGCTGAACAAATGTAGATAATTTTTGAGTAGACATGCTATGGAAAAGTTGCTTGATTGATTGTTTTGTTTAAAATTTTTCAAAGAATTATGAGTGTCTGTCATAATGTTGTGAGGAGTATCTGAAAAAGTATGAGATACTTTATTCTGATTGAGAATGATTTACTATGAACTGATCCAGTGCTGAATTTAAAAAAAAAAAGATTAAACAAAAAATAATAGATTCAAGTTCAAGGAGAATACAGCTGCTCAATATCCTCATCTTGTTTTGTTTTGTTTTTCATTTTGACTAAATTGGCTGATAATACTTACTATCTAATAATATAGTAGAAATGAAAAAATTTTGTATGGATTTGGAGATGTAGATATACTCACTAATGTTGCCCTTTCACTGGACATGTATAATGTTTTAGCCTTCTGTATCATTTGGGCACGTTTTATTTCTGCCTTTTCAGAATCAGAGCTTTATGAAAAGAAATGTTCATATATCCAAAATGCTTTCCACCCTTATGTAAAGGAAATATGCTTAAGCAGCATATAGAAAATTGTTATCTAATGAAGCCTGGCTAAGTAATAAATAAAAATGGAGTAAAAAACAAAATTCATATCCTGAGTCTTTTTTTTTTTTTTTTTTTCGTGACCGGCGCTCAGCCAGGGAGTGCACCGGTCATTCTTATATAGGATCCGAACCCGCGGCAGCGGGAGCGTCGCCGCGCTGCTAGCGCAGTACGCTACCGAGTGCGCCACGGGCTCAGCCCCATATCCTGAGTCTTAAAGCCACCTAATAAATATCACCTACACTAGAATGCTTGAGACATTGTTATTCTTGTTATTAGCTTTGTTAAAATGTATAAACTGCTTAAGATCCCTGCAACCTTAAGTTTCTGGTGAAGCAAATAAGAGTTACAATACTAACCCCACAGGGTTTGTTATCGAAACCCCAAAGGTCCATTTGCTCACTTGCTCAGTAGCCAATAATCTAGAGGCAAGTGCTGGTGTAAGGAAACGTAGCCTTTAATTGGGAAGCCAGCAGCCTGGGGAAATGGTGAACTCATGTCTCAAAGACCATCTCCGCTTTTCCCAGACTTGCCAAAGGGTTTTATAGGGACAGGTGGTAGGGGCTGATTCATGGTGACCTAAGCAGGGACGTGCAGTCATAATCATAAAATTGCAGATAAACATCAAAGAACTTCCTGGGTGGGAGATGATTCCTGGTGACCATCCTCCATGAAGTCAAGTCACGGATTCACTTCCTGTTCATCTCAAAAAGATCTAGTTAGTGAGCTAGTAAAGAATGGCCACCTGGGTTAATAATTTCTTCTGTAATTATTCTATGTACAGTGTGAGCAAAAGTCATTATGTTCTGGCAATCACGTGAACAGTAATCATTGTATTCTATGTCCAGCTGCAAGCTATGTGGTTCAGGTTACAAGAGTAAGAAAAAAACTTTTAAATTTAGAACTTTAACAATGGAGTCACTTCTGTTTAGCCCGTTACAAGTTCAATGAGAATAAAATGAAGTTCTGTATGCATGTGCCATGCATTCTTTCCTTTCTTCCAATCAGCCAAGATTCTCCTGCAATGAAATAGATAATTTTTAAAATGAATCTGTCTGGTCAACATTTGCTTTGACCTTTCTATGAGTTTATTCTAGTATCTATTCATATAAGATATTTTTTTCTTTAATTCTTGTGTTTACCCAAATGTTTGGGTTTTTATTGGTTTGTTTTCTTGCATTTTTATAATGCAAATTTCTTGTAGGGTAGGCAATCAGAAAACAATTGAAGGAGACAAGGAGAATTGGGAAAGAAAGTACCCATTCACAAATATAAACTAGCTCAACTCTAGGGAGGTAAAAGTGGTAAAAGACTAGGCCAGTCTACAGGAAATAAACAGCACCAAACTGGAGTTGCATTGTGTAATGAAATAAAACAAAACAGAACAGAGTAAAATCTCTAGTTAGGAGTCAAAACAGGGGAACCAGGGAATTTTGTCATGGTTCAATCTTGGAAAGTTTTGGACTCAGTTTCTTTATATGTGAAATATGAATATTATTAACTACTACAAAAACCTGTTTTGTTGAGCTGATATTTGTTGATATCATATGGTGGCCTGATAAAGAGGCCACAGTAATACATGGGTGACCACTGCCTGTTACAGCAGAGGGCAATGTTCTCTTTTCAATAAACTAACTGTAGCGCTTGTATCTCATGTCAAGCCTAACCTACCTCAGGAATTCTATAAGCATTTGTTATGTGAATGAAGGGATAAAGTAGGATGACTAGCAATTTGTTCTCTCTAGGAAGACATAAAAACACCCAAGCAGAATGGAGGAGATTTAAAGAAAAATAGAACTTCCAATATATTCTAGTGGTTATCTCTAAAAACCACCATCTCAGGAGAAAGAAGAAAAAAAAAAGGACTGTCACTTTTTCCATTTATCATCTGTCAAGTTCTCCAACTCAGATTATCATGGTGAGAACAGAAGCAGAGATGCGTTCTGTTTATTAATGAAATTTGTAGTACTATTGACGGTCTGGCTCTTCACTCAAGTGTAAATAAAGACATTACAGGTGGGATGCACAGTAAGAACTTAAATGTTTAGGCACATGCTTAAATTCTAAATTAATCATTAATTCAAGAAGCACTTAACACCAAATTTATACAAGCAGTGTGCAAATGTGTGGAGTAAAAATATGAATAAACAGAGAAAGGGAGGGAGGGAGGGAGAGACAGAGGAAGAAAGAAAAGAATGTATGAAGGAAGGAAGGAAGGAAAGGAAGGCTCAGTCCATGTTTTCAAGAAATACATTGTCTATCAGGAAAAACAGACACATAAATAGGCAGAGTATGCCCAGGGCCTAAGGGAAGGAAAAATTAACACTGCCTGGGGCATTTCATCTATTAACGCACTTCTAAAGTTTATTTCCTCATCAGCAATATTAAAAACATGCTTCCTGGGTACAATTAAATTCAATTTAAAATGTATTAAGTGATACTTTGAGAAAAGTACCTTACAAATAGCTCAGCCCTAGGGGATATATTGATCTTTAAGACACAGCTCTTACTACAGAGGTCTTTGGACATCATTAGCACAGACATCTTACGTACCTGTAATCATATCACTACGTGTTAAATAAATGTTACCAGAAGTAGGCTTTATAGTAATTTAGAGTGGGGAGAGATTAATGTAATCTGGCGGAGTTTCAGGGGTTGAATGTTGATTTGGGCTGTGAAATGTGAATATGGACAGCACTTGTGTGGGCAACGTGTTAATGGACATGAGATAATTAACTGGATGGTCTGAGCTGCCCTGGCCAGTCCCAGGGAGAACATCTAATATTGATACACAGGGGGTATCATTGAATCATGGTTCCTGTATAACGGTGAATGTTTTTCAAGCTGTTCTCAATTTGAAAACTGCTTCCTGGCCAAAAAAGAGAGTGGGATGTAATTACTTTCAACCTCCTCTAGCAGTGATGATCAAAGAGAAAGAAAAATAGAGCAAAGAGCTGAGCGATGCACAAACAGAAACAAGCTTTTTTGTTTTTTCCTGAATAATAAATGAAGAAATAAGAAAGGACTTACTGAAGGACTATGCACTTAATCAACATTGGCATGGATCTGTGCAGTAGCTGCTAGAAATACAGAAGATGTTTTTTATGGCTTATATGGCATATATATTTGGAACTTTGAGAAGGAACACAGAACAAGGAACTGAACATTCCATGAAATTCACAATCACAGTCCTGAACCACCATCCAACAGTGGGTAAAGGTGGGGATACCTTTATGCTGTTTTAATTCCCTTTAGTCTTTTTCAAAAACCGTGAAGACTAGACTTAGAATGAATTTCAGAAGAGTAAAAATTTAGGTGTCACTGAACAGACATGATATAGCAATTATAGAATGTCATCACTTTCAATATTTCAGGGCATGTTAGCCTGTTTTCTGTTATTTAACAGAAAATTTGAGATAATTTTTAAGAAAAGAAAATTTATTTCTTACAGTTCTGGAGGTTGGGAAGTCCATGGTCCAGGAAGCACATCTGGTGAGGGTGTTCTTCTTGGCTCTGTGCAGGGTCCCACAATGATGCAACCAATAATATGGCAAGAACGTCATGAGTGAGAGAATTTATATGCTCATTTGCTCTCCTCATAAAGCCGTCAGAACCACTCCCTGATAATCCATTAAAACATTAACCCATTACTCCATGAATGGATTAATGAGGGCACAGTAGTCCTTATGATCCAATCACCTCTTAAAGACTCTACCTTTCAAATACCATAATTGGATTTCCAACACTGTTACAATGGGGGGGTTAAGCTACAATGAATTGGGGTGGGACATTCAATCCACAGCCCAGGGACACTTGAAATAAGCCCAGAAACTAGTCAATCTTTTTACCTGAACAAGATGGACAGGAGTTGAAAATAACTAGGCAGAGCACAACCAATTGGCTACTTTATTTTTTTATAGACACCACTGGTAGACTCCAGGAGTATAACTCTAGTTATACTAATACTTTTTCTTTTTGTAAAACCCTCATTGTGTCTTCCTCCTTCAACACATCAGCCTTCAGTAGATTGTGGTTTTTGTTTTTTGTTTGTTTATTCTTTTCTTTGAACTTCTAGAGTACTCTAAAAATTGAATAGTTTAGATTCTTAATTCAAGTTTATTTTACTTCTGAATGCTTTTTATGTAGACATATGCCAATCTCATTCAAAATAAAGGGGTAAGGGAATAAGTAAAACATGTCACTTGTTTATTTCTTAATCATACAAATTCTAATGGTCATGGATCAATATTAAGAGTACCATATAAATGCCTACTGCATGAATATTCTCAGAACAGTTAGAACATTCTTTACAAAGAGAACAAAACTTAGTCTCTTCCTTTCAAATAGGGATTAAAGAAAACATTTTGCTTACTGAAAATGAGACAATGATGGAAAATACAGTTTTAAAATTCTCATACCTTCCTTGAGTATAATATAGAGTACTCTTTTTTTAAAAAATCTGATTATATGGCACATTCAGTTACAATGTAGCAATCATATGGAAATTTAGTATATTGTAGTAAAAATAATTCTCAACATGGGATCAAAAAACAAGATGAAATGCTGTTTTACCACGAGTAACCATTGACCAAAAGAAGTCTTTTCTTCCCTAGAGACAATGCAGTTGTGTGTGTGTGTGACACTTAATGAGACAATGTGGATAAAGAGATAATTAAGAGCTTTGAAAACTGTTGTACAAGTTCAATCATAATAGCAGACACAAATATTCGCTTCACTTATACAATTTATACCCCAGTCCCTCAATGTTTGGAAAATGAGAGTGGGAACTTGGGAAGACCATGCTCACTGCCTCTTTGCAGAGTGCTTTGTTTGCATGGTAGACTTGCCTGAACATCAGTTACCACTTTTCTCATTTATCATAACAATGAAATGACTAGCTATGGGTTATCTCCCTGAGGCCCTTGCCAAGCTCTTAAGGCAAAATCACATCTCAGGATAAAAATTCCCAGGTTTTGTTAGGACAAGATGGCTTGACATTCCCAGCATTCTTTGCTGTGGTTTTCCTTCTCAAAGACAAACATTAGAAAGGAATTCCAATAAAGTGAAAAGACAAAACTATACGAAAATATCTTTGTGACCCTTGGTTAGAGAATGATTTCTTAAAGAAAATTCCAGAAAAACACAACCATTAGTCCCACAGATAGTAAATTGAATTACATCAAAATTCACATTTTTTTAACAAGAGTTCACATGGAATAAGTATACAGAAAAGAAGATATTTGCCTATAAAAAACATGTAAAATTCTAAAAGGGTTTACTATCTACCTTCTAGAATATGCAAATCAACAAAGAAAAAACTATAACTTCAACAGAAAAATGGGCAAAGGATATGGTTATGCAATTTATATAACAGAAAACTTGCAAGGCTAAAAAAAGCGTAGGGAAAGTTGCTCAAATGCATAATGATTTTGCCTTGGAGAATAAATGATATTTTTTCTTCCTTTCTGCTTCCTTCCCTTCTTGCCTGCCTGCCTTTCATCTCTCACCTTTCCTAACTTTTTCTTTCCCTTGCTTCCTTTCTGCCTTCCTGCAACATTCCATTCAAAAACTATTATGTGATATTGAGCGAAAGGACCATTGGCATCTCTGTGTGCGGTACCAGGTCCTGGTCAAGGTGACAAGGTCATGCGTGCAGGCTGGAAATAATGACCATAAACAGAAATGAGAAACATGTGAAGCATGAGAAGCATGAGAAGAACATCTACTTGGGGGTCATAGGCATCCATGATGCCCCAGAATGAGGTATCTGAAGAGGGCATCCCTATGAGGGTGATGAGAGGGTGGTGGCAGCAGTGAAGGGAGAGAGGTCACACAAAAAGAGGATGTATTAATTTAACAAAAAAACTGAGAATAAGGGGACCAGTTTCCACACTGTGGAAGAGAAAAGTTACAATAAACTTTCATGCTTTGGATTGGAATTGGAGATATCATTGTAGATTTGGGTTAACTGTATAGATGGCCTGGCAAATACATAGACATATGTAAATGTCATAACTCTAGTTCTGTCCATTGAGAAACGCTAGAAAAAACATCACCCCAATAACTATGAGCATACTTATTATTCATGTCATGATTTTAAATGTCACTTTCCTCTTGAAAAAACCAAGGATCCTTAGAGAAATGACCTGTCAGAGCTGGATCAGAGAAAGTTCAAGATAAGGCTAAACCATCTCATTCTTCCAGGAAGAAAGGAATTGACAAGTAATAATGGAGATATATAAAATGAACACAGAAGCTAGCTTGAAGGGGTTCCTAGTGGCCAAACTGGGGAAAATTTGATAGATAATCAAGATAGATAATGATAATGAGAAGTGAAACCTAATTTACTCACCCTGTGATTAACAGTATCAGGACTGTATGTACTTTTCTGTCAAACAATACTGAGAACAATTAAGTTCATACATACATGCATACATACATACATATATGCGTACAAAAATAAGGAACAAACACAAATTTCATCTAATCTTCAAGACAAACTGTTGGGAAAATAGAAAAACCAGGCTCCCATTGTCTCAGGGCCAGTTGGGGTGGTTCAGTGCATTCTCCATAAACAAATTGTGTGGGGTTTGTGGGTGTAGTTAGTGTGCATGTGCAGCACTGTGGTTTGGCTGGTGACTGCCTCAGGCAGACCCTGCTCTCTGTGGCCATGCTTTCCAGCCTACAGATTCCAAGGACCTGTTTGCTGGTTACCTAGCTCATAGACCTGTGTGTGAAGGGTCTGGGGACCCAGCCTGGCATGTGAAGGGTTTGTGACCCACTCTAGACAATGGGCTTGAGGGGTCTTTGAGCTCCAGACCCATCCCTAGCCTGACAACTGGCGTAGTCAGCAGGATTACGGGCAGGTAAAAGAACCAGAGCACTACAATTGGCGATGCTGGCAGGATTCCAACATTAGCCTAGCTTTTTTTTTTTTTTTTTTTTTTTTTTTATTTTATTTTGTCGATATACATTGTGGCTGATTATTGCTCCCCATCACCAAAACCTCCCTCCCTTCTCCCTCCCCTCCTCCCCCCCAACAATGTCCTTTCTGTTTGCTTGTCGTATCAACTTTGATTAATTGTGGTTGTTATATCTTCTCCCCCCCCCCCCGGTTTTGTGTGTGTGTGTGTGTGTGTGTGTGTGTGAATTTATTTATTAATTTTTAGCTCCCACCAATAAGTGAGAACATGTGGTATTTCTCTTTCTGTGCCTGACTTGTTTCACTTAATATAATTCTCTCGAGGTCCATCCATGTTGTTGCAAATGGCAGTATTTCATTCGTTTTTATAGCTGAGTAGTATTCCATTGTGTAGATGTACCACATTTTCCGTATCCACTCATCTGATGATGGACATTTGAGCTGGTTCCAACTCTTGGCTATTGTAAAGAGTGCTGCGATGAACATTGGGGAACAGGTTAGCCTAGCTGTACAATTAGCATAGTCCATGCAGGATTACAGGCAGGTAAAAGTTCCCGAGCATCACACTAACAATCATCAATGCTCATTTGTAAGTAAAATCTTCACTTCACTGTGTTTATCAATATATATATTATTTCATAAACTTTTTCTAAACCCAACCATTTCTGTAACTTGTAAAACATGTTTTAAAATTGCTAATTTTGGCCATAGAACAATATCCATATTATTTCCTAACTTCTCCCTTATGAGATAATACCAAGGCTCTGTCAATGTGTTTTTCTCCCGTCTGCAGGAAGTCTAACAATTGAGCTATTGTTTGATAAACAGTTTTCCACAGTGTTCTGTTGAGTAATCATCAGCTCACAATATAAACAGTTAGAAGCCCTTGGATAAAATAGAAATTAATGAATCCATAATGGCATAAATAAATGACAAGGAAAACTTTTCTTTACAGTACAATTCTAACTAATAAATGTAGAAAAAAATGACGGAGATAACACTTTGCTAGTATAATGAGAAAAGAAATGTAAATAAAAGGTATATGTATTGGGGGGAAAAGAAATAAAACTGTCTCTGTTCACAGATAACATGATGGTCTACATGGAAAATTCCAAAGAACCAACAAGAAAACTCCTAGAACTAATAAGCAATTATAATGAAGTGGCAAGATACAATTTAACATATAAAAGTCAATTGCTTTTCTATACACCAGCAATGAACAAGTTGTATTTGAGATAAAAAACACGATGCAGTGTACCTCTTACAACGTCACACAAAAAAAGAGAAATACTTGACTTCAAGAGAATTACCTGTCTCCAATGCTTACTATAAAGCTACAGTAATAAGACAGCATGGTGCTAGTAAACAAATAGACACATATATCAATAGACAGAATAGAGAGCCCAGAAATAGTCACACACAAATATAGTCAACTGATCTTCATAAAGGAGCAAACACATTAATGAAGAAAGTATAGTCTTTTTAACAAATGTGCTGAAATAACCAGCTGTAGATATGCAAAACAGTGAATCTAGACACAGACCTTACACCTCTACAAAAATTAATTAAAAGTGTATCACGGGCCCAAGTATAAAACTCATAACTAAAAAATTTTTAGAAAGAAATTTTGGAGAACATCTAGGTAAACATGTTGCAATAAGTTTTTAGCTCCAAAACCAAAAGCAAAAAACATGAAAAATATATTGATAATTTGGACATTAGTAAAATTATATAGACTTCTACTCTATGAAAGACGCTGTTAAGAGAAAGAAACAAGGCACAGATTGGAAGAATATGTTTGTGAAATGTATGTAATAGACTGATATCCACAACATACAAAAAACTCTAAAAATTCCACAAAAAGAAAATAAACATCCCTATTTTTTAAAAAAATGGGCAATCTGAAAAAACACATTATCACAGAATATATGCAGATGAACATAAGTATATAAAAATACTCTCAATTTCATTTGTCATTAGGGAATTGCAAATTAAAACAACAATGAGATATCATTATACACCTATTACAATGGCTAAAATCTAAAAAACACCTGGCAATACCAACTGCTGGCAAAGATGCCAAGCAACAGGAACTTTCATTCATCGCTGTTGTTAAAATTTACCTCAAAGGACAGAAAAAATAGACTCACTGTGGTTAAAAGAGACATTGAAATTTTTAAACAGAACCAAATGGCGGTAGCAGAAGGGAAAAGGCAGACAGGTATTTCTAAGCCTGCAAGTACTTATCTTACTAAACTGTTACGACATTTTCTTTTCTGTGACTAAGGAAAGGCAATTCTTTAAAGACCACATCAGCTATAGCTGGGAATTCTACACTGACCTTCAACAAATCCACCTGGTGCCAGCCAATGAGCCCCTCCTTTTCATTCCTGGGGGCCCGCTAGGGCTCCATTTAGAAAATAGACTCCAAGCATATTCCTTTCCCTCTTCTAAGAGAGGACACCTTTAGATAAGAAGTGCTCAGTCCCCCTGGGATCAGGTTTCAGGCCACTCCTCTGAGTTTCAGGCCGCTCCCCAGGTCTCAAACATCTCCCCTAGGACTCAATCCCCTCTGCTGAGTCCTAAGCTTTGGTGGCCTGTAGCACCTAATTTTAGTACCAGCACATGGAGATGGAGACCACAGAAGGCAGACTTGTGTAATCTTGATGGCCAAGCATGCTCAGTAAAAAGGGTTTTATCCCTTGATTGACCTCCCACTGGAGGCAGTAGAGAGCACCTGGAATATTGTCAGTGTATTCAGTGCATGTAATGAAATTTGACCAATGAGCATGCTCAGAAGAGACCAACTGAGCATGTGCAAGACTAGGTTACTGGGAACCACCCCTTTTGTTGAATATTCATTAGATAATATGAATATGTATAGATAGCTAAGCTATAAAAGTTGAATCCAGAAAGAACGTGAAGCTGTTGCTCACTCTCTCTGAAGCCACCCCGCACTTTGCCTATGAGGTGTGTATACCTTACCTTTTGTGTTAAACTTGACTTCAGCAGGCTGCTGTTCACTCTGGGACTAGTCTGCACTTTGTCAGTAAAGTATGTATTTCTTACTTTTGTGTTATACTTGCTAAGGCCACTGCTCAGTCTCTGGAGCTAGACCACACTTTCCCTGTGAAGTATGTATTTCTTTTCCTTTACGTTAAATTTGTTTTAATTTCCTGTTGTGACTCTGCCCTAGAATTCTTTCCTGTGGTGGAGTCAAGAAGCTGGTAGAGGACAGGGCAAACTGAGGCTAGCTATCCAACCTTCCCAGACCCTCTCCTCTGGTATCAGCATCAAAACACCAGCCACAGCCGGTCTACGGAGCCTGCACAATAGCACACCTTTGTGATATGCTCACACAGTGAGCACTGCATAGCCTTCTCCATAAATATTCATAGCATTTATCTAGGTTCACTAAATATGTATGTGAACCTGATATTGAAAGGCAAAAATACCAGCCTTCTTCTATTGTCTGGTGGGGAGCTTATCCTTGGTCCTGCTGAGGTCTATGCTTCCCAATCTGCAGATTTTTTTTTTTTTTTTTTTTTTTTTACTGGAAACTAAAGTCTCACTTTTCTCTTTAGAGGATCCTGTGGTCCTCTTTTGTTGACACTGTTGTGTATGAAATCCGGTAAAACTAGGTTGGAAGAAAGTTTGACATATTCCTGTAAAGCTAAACACAATCTTATCACACTATATAACAATTGTGCTCCTAGGTATTTACCCAGATTATTTGAAAACATATGTCCCCACATCGATTGAGTACAGTTACTCAGAAAAGGTCTTTTGATAAAAACAAAGAAACATTTCATAAACTAAGTATTTTTTATTTCACCTTCTGCATGATCTTTATGTGTCTGGTTCTGATGAAGTGGGTGATGTGCAGATACATTCAGCAGGGCTCACACTATGGAATTTTAAGGGCACTTTGAATTTAGTTTAGGTCTTTGTTCATTTGTTGAAACACTCTGAATGCTATTTTTGGAATCTAGAAGGCTGTGGCTCTTTCAACAGAAACAATGTATCAAGTCAGTTTATACATTAGAAGTAGATTTGAGGAAACTGCTTACAGAAATAGGGTGAGGAGAGGAGGCATATTTTATGTTTTATATGTTTATTAGGCTGGCCTTTCTCTAATAGGTGTAAAAATCGTATTTTAGTAGAGCAAGTCCTTCCTTATATGATTTTCTAGATAGACTTTCATTTTTGTGAATGTTATTGAATGACAGATTTTGTTCGCCAGAGTTGAAGTAGCTAACTTTTATTTTGTTAAATACTTCTAACCTGTATCACTAAACCTAAAATGAATCAAAAAATCTTAATCACATTTCTAAATCCTGAGGTCTGGGATGGAGATCCTATTCTTAGGTCAAAAATTTGGGGGGAAAAAAAAAACTGATCAGAAAAAGAAACAGGAAAAGGTGTTAAAATTATTGAAATTCAATGTCTGTTATAGAAACTGGGACAGAAAGAAAAAGGAATAGTTGTTGCCCTGTGGTCAGGACAAGGAAACGTCTCAATGGGTCTGTCCCCAAATTTTAAGGAGAAGGATTTCAGAGAGTTAACAGATATTCTGGTTCCCAAAGAGGGCATAGTAAAACTTATTATTATTGTTATTTATTTTTGTTATTATTATTTTTTGACTGGTAAGGAGATCACAACCCTCTGCACAGTTGTGGTCAGCACCACGCTCAGCCGGTGAGCGCACTGGCCATCCCTATATAGGATCCGAATCCACGGCCTCGGTGCTATCAGTGCCGCACTCTCCCGAGTGAGCCACGGGACAGGCCCAAACTTATTATTTTTAAATATAATATATAAATACAAAATAAAAATTTAACGGTAAAATTAGGATATTTTAAACCTGTGGTGAGACTTCTCATTAATGGAGAGCAATGTAAGAGTCCATTTCTCAAATGTAAGTAGATAGTCCAGTCAAAAGAGGTTTATGGCCACTTTCCCAACCTCTATTCCAACCTCTCTGATAACTTGAATGCTTTGTACTGCAGATAATTTAGCAATAAAGTTACATATAATTTTATTCTGCCCTCACTTTTGCAACTTATATCAAATGGCTTAATTATCTAGAAATTCAGGAAAACTAATCAGAATTTTTAATAAAGTACAATGATACATTCAACTCCATCCCGTATAACTTCATCAAAATTAATTTTATCTATTTTTCATTTTTAAACTTTTGACTCAATTTTCTTTTGTGTTGGAAATGTACTTGCGATCTTGTTTAAAATGTATTCAATGTAAGTTTTTTTATTACTTGTATTTCAAGAAATAAAACAACCTTCGTATCACTTTTAACATAACACTACCCACATAAGTGCAAATGTAGAAAACCACCACACACTCATATGTACACTATAGAAATAATTTTGTTTTCCCTTCATAGTGATCCCTTAATGATTAACACCTTGTCTTGCCTGATACAATCTCTCAAAGCAGGAAGCATCAGTCCATCACACTTGAAGACTTCCTACATCCTGTATACATCTCTCAAAACATCCTGTCTTGCCCAATACATTTACCTATATAATCCTGGCCTTCAGTTGATTGGGGAGGGAGTTAAGACTTTATCCTCTATCTTTTGATTGACATCTTCCAAAATAAAAGCTTTTCCTTTAAGTTCTGTCTGGCAGGTATGATTGGCGATCCTATAGCAGCAAGCACTTGGACCCACGCAGGTCAGGAATTACCCCTAGAAGAGAATCACTCAAGATTCCTTCATTACCAAATTTTTGGTATCCAGTGTGGGGCTGAGAGCTGCTTGCAGCAGCTTGGGTGGACTCTGGGGAGTGGAAATTTCTGCCTTGTTGTCCCAGCAGCTGCTTGGCCCTTTTTAGGTGGAGGACATGACTGGGAATTCCCGGCTTCCCCAGACATCCCTGCCACTTGAGCTTGGAAAACTGAAAATCACCTGTAAAGGAAAGTGTTGGATTTTCTGGCCCAGACAAGTGAATCCTTTTGGTACTCCTGCTTGGGCAGTTGTATAGTATTTGGAGAACCCCCTTTTCAGTGTTATGCCAAAGGGATATAAGGACTAACCAGGAGTTCAGTTGACAGGCCTCTTTGTAAGTGTGTTATTTGTTGTTGTGAATAGGACTCTGGTGAGTGTGTTGTTTGTGCAAGTTGATATGACAAATCTACTCCAGTTATGAGTCCTCTAGGATGTATATTACAAAATTGGGCTGAGGATACCTATGAGCCCATGAAAAACACAAGTATGATTTTCTTCTGTAATAATGCATGGCCACCATATACATTGGGAGATCGGAAGTGGCCTGTAAATGAAAGTTTAAATTATAACCAAAGTGAAACATATCTGGATAAATTGTAATTTGTTGATGCAAAAGTCAGAGAACTTCTAAAATAAGAAAAAGTAACCAATTTTGTTTCCACAGCTGGATCCTTTAGGTGAGTGGCCCTTTCCTTCACCTCCAGTGGAGCAAGTAGTTGAGACAGGGACTCAGCTCCTTTACTTGTCCAGGCTTACTTGTCTGATTTGGTTCCTGAGACTGTTCTAAGCCTGGCCCCCATATTGATTACAGTGCCAGCCAGGGAACCAAAAAAAGAAGATCTACTCAAAGGAAAGAAGCCTGGCTGAGCTGAGAACAGTCTCCCTCTCTCATATCTGAAGGGCCAGAGTTCTCTTCGTCTGGGCTATACTCCTTAAGACAGATACCCATAGACAGATTAAATGAAGATCGATGACCAGCCAGAATGATGTGGTTACACAGTCCTTTTATCACCTCTGACCCTTATAATTGGAAACAAAATGACCCCATTTATTAGGAGGACCCTACTAAAATGACTGAATCTGAGTCTATTTTTACCACCCACCACCCCATTTGGGCAGTTTCTCACTCTTTTGTTGGCCTTGGAGGAACACCAATTAGTACTGGAGAAAGCCAGGGAAGAAGCCAACCGACTACACACCAAAGACCCCAATAATATGGTAAGAGCCGGTGCCAAGGAAGCTGTCCCCTGCTGCAATCCTGAATGGGACCCCAACAACGGTGATGAAAGTAGGATCCAACATTTTGGGGCATGCATACTGGCAGGATTGCAGAAAGGAGTACCTGGAAACAAAAGTTCATGAATTAAGGCAGGAACCTACTGAAAATCCATCTCTCTTTCTAGAATGGATTCTGGAGGCTTACCATAAATGGATTCTGTGGCTTACCATACAGAAGTGGCTAGAAAATACCTGACTAGTTAGTATGACTTTTATTGGACAAAGTTTGTTCGATATCCAACAAAAACTGCAAAAATTGGAAGGGGCTTTAACCCCACCAGTGTCTCACTTAATGGAAAGAGGTAAAGTATTTAGGATTTGAAATCTCATAGGGACAAAGAAATCTATTGCCCAATAGACAGGAAGCCATTTTCAGGTTTGCAGTCCCTAAAACCCATAAGTTCTTCCGTGGGAAGATTCTAGGCTTTGGGCTCCAGCCCAACCCCAATGTGAGGCCTCAAAAGGGAAAGAAAAAGAACCTTACTGCTGCTGCTTTGGACCTCCCAGATCTCCAGAAGCTCTTTTGACCTCTTTGTACAAAAGAGGAGAGGGATTGCATTAGGCACTTTGACTCGGAAGTTGGGAAGCCAGAAGTGACCAGTGGCATATTTTCCTAAGCAATTAGAACCTGTGACTAAAGGATGGCCCACATGTTTGTGGTCAGCGGCCACCACTTGCAATGTACTCCAAGAAGCTGAAGAGTTTACCCTGGTTCAGCCCGTTACTGTGCACACTGTTCACTGTATTGTCCCCTCTTAGACTCTAATTCATAGACAAGTTCAGTGTGTTTGTGGCACTGTAGGTTTTTAAATACTTTTTGTGGGGAAAAAAAAAAGAAAGACTATTTGTGATATACTAATCCTTAGACATTGCCTTCACTCCATCCTAAGACCTTCTGAGCACTCTCTCAGGAACTGGACCATTGTGATTCTGGGTTTTTAAGCTCCTGCTGGTGGGTGGGGCAGTTTGGGTAGGTAGTGTCCTACTTTGGTCTAAGTATCTGAGTTACTTTTTATTCACTTTTTTTTTTTGCCAATGAGTGGTTTATTTATTTTTTTCTGCTATTGATTGTTACTAGTGGCATTAACTTTTTTAGTGTGGGCTGGTAAGATTAACTTATTTAATATCTCAGCTAGAGATATGGCCTTTAACTGACCTAAAGAGGATTGTTGAGATTTAATTTTTTTTTTTTTTGGTTTGACATTAAAAATGGAGTTGATAACCTGATAGGTCAATACCCCTAAATAAAGCTGAAGCAGGTGTTTCTCTTGAAAATCAAAGAAGAAAGAAAGTTAACCTTTTAGGTGTGAATGAAATTTCTTCTAAATGAGAAATAGGATAATTGAAAAGAATTATTTCTTACACACAAACAGAACATCAAAGCCTTATCATACTTCTTTATTCAGTGTCCCAGCTGCCTGTACGCATGCTGCCTACCTGAAGAAATTTGTGCTAGATCTAGTCCCTGGTCGATAATAAGTAAACTGTGCATTTTAGCTTTGGATTGTCTATGAACAAGCTCGCTGAGTCTCTCTACCATATTCTGAGCATCAGGTCTCTTTCGTTCTAAATCCAGCCTTGTTGACACTGGGATAAGCACTACTGTATGTGAAGGGTTTTGGTAGGGAATGGATGCGGAAAAGTGAGGGGGATATTCAATATTTTATTTTGCACAACACGTAATAAAGACATGACCCTGGAAAGCTGAACTAATTGCTTTGACTCAAGCTCTAACCCTGGCTAGAGGAATCAAAATACTAAATATACTTTCATGGTAGCTCATATTAATGGGGCTGTTAGGAGAGAGAGAGGTATTTTGCCTATGGAAACAATGAAAATTTAAGTCGGAAGCTGTATACTCCTTGGAGGCCACAGTCCACAGGGAAAACCAAACAGATGAATTGGACCCCGATAAGGACCCTGGCTGTCCTTTGTCAGAAAACAAATCCAACATGGGTCCAAGTTTACCTATATCCCTATGAAGATATTGGTAACCACCAGGAGCAAGATAGGTTTAAATTCTTATGAAATCTTGTATGGGAGATCATTGAAACGTCAGGTACAGAGGCTTACCAACACTTCTTCTGCAAAAGGAGAATTGCTTATAGAACAGTATGGAAAACAAATTGGAGCTACTTTAACTATGTTACATTGGTATTCTTCTCACAGGCTGGCTTACATGAAAGATAAGTTAAAGATAAAAGATAAGAATACTTGAGTATTCTTCTCACAGGTTGGCTTACCTGGTGACCAAGTCCTGCCCAAGACCTGGAGAGAGAAACACCCTGATTCACAGCTGCAACCAAGATGGGTTGGAACTTACGATGTGTTACTTCTCATCCGTTCAGCAGTAAAGCTAAAGGAACTCAAAACCTGGGTACATCATATCCGAGTGAAGAGATACAACCCAGGTAGTTCAGAAGTCTAGCCCACTACAGATTTGAAGTTGAAATTTACACAAAAATGATGAATATTATTGCATTTCTTTTCCTGCTAATTGGCTAGTCCTGGAAAGAAAATTCCTCAGTATGAATTTCTCACATCTGGATACCTCTGGTTATCTCTTCCACTGTTGTATATGTCACCCAAAACTACAATGGGTTCTGGACCATCATGGCCCTCTTGCACATAAAGAGGTAGGGGAAAACCCAATTGGAATGCCTGAATATCTTATCAGGTTCAATGGATACGATTGAAGATAGCACCCTGTGCTAAACCTCCTTGTATGTATCTGACATCTACTAAAGGATACCCCTTTTTTGGATGAAAATGGAATTCAACAATTTTCAATGAATCGGCGCTCACTATAAAATCAAACCCTGAGTTCTGAAAGGGATCCTCACTGGCCCCTTGTAACTTCATGATAATGGATCCATGGTTAGAAAAAGTGGCCTTAGAAACAGCATCCTCAGGGGATACTATTATCTGTGCTTCTTTAGGTTTTGTGTTTGTTTGTAGCCAGGGAACATAACTGTGGGCCCATGAGTGCAAAAGAAGGGGAGGGAAGGGATCCAGGACAATGTTTATTGTGATACACAGTAATCTTTGAAGAAATTCATTTGCAGACTCAGAAATCCCACATGGGGATTCCTTGGAATTCTACAACCCTATTCACCAGGAGGTAGCTAGACAAGATGTCTGTGATCTCATTCCTTCCCCAAGATCGCGGAAGTTACTAACAGAAGGGGAATATTTGTAAGCATAGAAAACCCCCCACAGTTATGTGTACACTATAGAACTAACTTTGTTTTCCCTTCATAGCTAGCCCTTAATGATTGACTAAGATTGCACCAAAAGCAGACATCCTGTCCTGCCTGACACAATTTCTCAACATAGGATGCCACTGTCCATCGCACTTGAAGGCATCCTCCATCTGTACACATCTCTCAGAGCATCCTGCCTGTCCCATACATTTACCTTTATAAACCGCAGCCCGCAGTTGATTGAGGAGGCAGTTGGGACTTTACCCTCTGTCTCCCAGTCAATGTCTTCTGAAATAAAAAAACTTTTCTTTAAGTTCCGTCTGGCAGATGTGATTGGCGATCCTATAGCAGTGAGTACTCAGACCCTCACAGGTCAGAGATTCCCCTTAATGTGGGAATCCCATGGGACTCATTTGTTGACATAAATATAAAGTTTAGAACCAGGTTCCCCAATGTAGATTTTTGTTGCCTTTGTCAAAGCAAACAGGTAAACTAAAAGAAAAATTCTTGATAATTAATATAATTAATGTTTTATTATAATCTGTCATTTTTATTATTGTTAATGTTGTAATTAACTTAAAGTGTCATTAATTCCAATTCTAGTGCCGTATTGTTCAGAAGTCAGTGAATTGCTGAAGCACACAAAAAAAAGATTATTTGGCTCTAGTTTTCACTGGAGTGTACTATATACTTTTTTCTTATATAAAAATATCATCATGGATAGAAAATCTTCTAATCTAAGCTTTGTGTATTAACTTGTGTTCTTAAAAGAAATCTCTGCTATATGAATCATCAGTATGTTTCCTTTGGGAAAGAAAGATTGATTTAGAAAAAATCACTTCCAAGACAGAATATTATAGTTACATAATCTATGACTAAGGTATTTTTTAAAAATAACCTTTATCTTATTTTTATATAATTAATGTTTCTCTGTGTCTTGACAATTAAATCTTCTACAGAATTAAAAATAAAATGTAACCTGGCCTTTATGGTTATTAACACTTGTTATTATGATAAATGGTGGTTATCTGTCTAGGATCCAGTGTATATAATTAATTGTCTCAGCAACTCAGCAAGTTGGATATTGAGGAGAAAGAAGAGAGAGAGAAAGAAGGGGAGTGGAGTGGAGGAAAGGGAAAGGACCAGATAGGTAAATTAACCAACCCAAAGTTGCATAGGTGTTGAGTAACTGGCATGTGATCATGGTATTTCAGCTATAATCTTACTACCGTAGGTTGATCTAATTAAAACGCCTGGTTTATACCATTATATCTGTGACATCACCTGTCATATATTCTTCATTATCTGCAATATTCATCACTGGATAACTGGTTTCAGTATTCTAAATTAAAACCCACTGTGTTACTTGGGACTTTTGTTGTGCTTGAATCTAATTCTACCCTGCTTCTACATTAAGCCAGGCCGTTTGCACAAGCATTGAGCAAAGAAACGATAAAGCAATGGATTAAGAATGAGAAAAACAGAGAGATTACTGGTGGAACAATCTGTAGCAATAGATCTTTGCTCTTTATTTTTTTCAGTTATGTTAAAAATAAGTAAATTGTATAAATCTAATATATTTAAGTCCAATTCGTCCAACTAAATTATGTACAGTATACATTTAGGACATACATAGGAATACTTTTTCTGTATAAAATATGATTGTAGATCTCTTAAGGGAGGACTGCTGCTGCTGGCCGGTCGTGGGGGCTCAACGCCACTTTGCCCCCGGCAGGAGAGGCTGCCTCATTTACAGGCAACAGCTTTGAAGTGTGGAGCAGGAAAAGAACTGATTCTTAGCTGCAAAAGCGAGTCTTGAAACAGGGAACACGGCGCCAGGGCTGCTGTGGATGCAGCCAGGATCCCGGAGGCTGGGGCCGCACTGAAGGCGGCCAGCTGCCCTATTCAGGATTCGAGGTTTCAGGCCGGCATTAAAGAAGATTCCTGGGAGCGCCCGAGCGGCGCCGCGACTGAACAGCCCGAGGCGGCAGCGCCGAGAACACGGAAGGCAACAAACCAGAGACAGAGCGAGCGCCCGACCTGGCACAGCACTGTGAGTGATCCCTGGCACAGCTCTGTGAGTGATCCCTGCCCACCCGGCTCCCGCCTGCACCACCAGGCCACTCACTGCCCCAGTGCTGCCTCCATTTTCCCAGGTGCGGGCAGCTCCGCCCTGATCGGCCATCACTGAGCCCATTTGCTTGGCCTGGCGCGGGGCTTTCCGGACCCTGCGGCCGGCCTCCTCTCCCACTCCCTCCGCGGTTCTCTGGCAGGGCTGGGGGTGTGGGGCGTCCCGACCAGTGTTGGGAGGGCTAGGAAATACGGGCGGGCCGACTGTCACTCCACCACACCCTGGACTCCGGCCCGGTAAACTTCCTGTTACTGGGAGGCAGATACCATCTCTGCGACCACCAGTTTGGAAAAAAGCCTAATGAATTTCTGGTTGGGAATAGTGTGGTAGGAGAGTTCCCAGGTCCGCTAGAACCTGCCGGAGAGCAGGCTGCAGTCGGGGACTAGACTCGGTTTATACTGGGGGGATACAAAGGTGAACAAGACCCGAGAAAGATCTACACAGTGCTACAAAGGCACCCAGAGAGACCGGTCGTCTGTGCCTAGCAGAAACCTGGTAGACTTCCTGGGCGAGGCGGTGCTGAGCAGGGTCTTGAAGGCCCAGCTGATAGACGAGGGGTGCAGAAGACACACCCCAGCCCAGCACAGTGTGCACAGAGGGGGGAGACGTGCGGCCAGGGAGGCGGAGACTCGACAGAAACCACACACCCGGTGGGGTCGCCACTGCATGATCTAACAGCCTGGGCCAGAGCACACGGAACGGGGAGAAGTCCTGTACAGAAAGTGAAAGCTCAACAGAGATCACACACCCTGTGGTGCGTGATCCACCAGCCCAGCAGAGTACAAGCTGACCAGAAAGGTGGATCCCCGGAGAAGCCCAAGACCCGAGGCAACCACACACACAAGACACTAGAGGCCAACTGAGCAGTCACGGCGGGAGCCATACCAAATTGGCAACCACAGCAACATCCTAGTTAGTCATTAGTCTCAAACCGGTGGACTGTGAAACCCCCTGCCACAATGAATAAACACCAAAAAAAAGACACCAGAAATACAAAAAATCAAGAAAGTACACCACCAAAAGTTAATAAATCTCATACTCTAGATCCTATAGAACAAGAAGCCCTTGAAATAACTGACAAGGAATTTCGAGTGATAATTCTAAGGAAACTGAATGAGATACAAGAAAACTCAGCTAGACATCATGATGAAATGAGGAAAAGTATACAGGATCTGAAAGAGGAAATATACAAGGAAATCAATGTCCTGAAAAAAAATGTAGCAGAACTTGCTGAACTGAAGAAGTTATTCAGCGAAATAAAAAACACAACGGAGAGTTTAACCAGCAGGCTTGTCGAAGTTGAAGAGAGAACCTCTGAACTTGAAGATGGGCTGTTTGAAATAACACAAGCAGACAAAAAGAAAGAAAAAAGAATCAAGGACATGGAAGAAAATCTGAGAGAGATATCAGACAACCTCAAGCGCTCAAATATCCGAGTCATGGGTATTCCAGAAGGGGAGGAAAATGGAGATTCCATTGAAAACATATTCAACAAAATAGTGGCAGAAAACTTCCCAGGTATAGGAAAAATCACAGATCTTCAGATCCAGGAAGCTCAACGATCTCCAAATGTATTCAACCCAAAAAGGCCTTCTCCAAGACATGTCATAGTCAAATTGGCAAAACTCAGAGACAAAGAGAGAATCTTAAAAGCTGCAAGAGAGAAGCGTCAAATCACCTATAAGGGAGCCCCAATCAGGTTAACATCAGACTTTTCATCACAAACCCTAAAAGCTAGAAAGGAATGGGATGATATTTTCAAAATACTAAAAGACAAAGATTGCCAGCCAAGAATACTCTACCCTGCAAGGCTATCCTTCCGAAATGAGGGGCAAATAGTATATTTCTCAGACAAACAAAAACTGCGGGAGTTCACTACCACAAGACCACCCTTACAAGAAATCCTCAAGGGAGTACTGGGTTTGGTTCCTGAAAAATAACTACCACTGCCATAAAAACCTAAGAAAAATCTAAACCCGCTAGTACAATAAAAATGGCATTCATGAAGAGAAAACAAGCTAACAAAAACACTATCTACAACCTAAGGAACCAACAAACAAAGAAACCAAACAGTAAATCAGAAAGCAAGGAACAAAAGACACCTAAGACAACCAAACAACCAATAAAATGCTAGGAATAAATCAACACCTTTCAATAACAACTCTTAATGTTAAAGGCTTAAATTCCCCAATTAAAAGACACAGACTGGCTGATTGGATCAAAAAGCAGGACCCAACTATATGCTGCCTACAAGAGACCCACCTCACCCATAAAGATTCACACAGACTAAGAGTGAAAGGATGGAAAAAGATTTACCATGCAAACAGAAAAGAAAAACGAGCTGGAGTGGCTATTCTTATATCTGACAAAATAGACTTTAAACTAAAAACCATAAAAAGAGACAATGAGGGACACTACTTAATGATAAAAGGACTGATCCATCAAGAAGACATAACAATCATAAATATGTACGCACCCAATGTTGGAGCAGCCAGATTTATAAAACAAACTCTATTAGACCTAAAGAAGGTAATAGACACTAATACCATAATAGCAGGGGACCTGAACACTCCACTGTCAATATTAGACAGATCATCTAGGCAAAGAATCAGTAGAGAAACACAAGATCTAAACAAGACTCTAGACCAATTGGAATTGGCAGATATCTACAGAACATTCCACCCAACAACCTCAGAATATTCATTCTTCTCATCAGCACATGGATCATTCTCCAGGATAGATCACATATTAGGTCACAAATCAAGTCTCAATAAATTCAAAAAAATTGGAATTATCCCATGTATCTTCTCAGACCACAATGGATTAAAACTAGAAATTAATAACAAACAAAACTCTGGAAATTATACAAACACATGGAAATTAAACAGCATTCTACTTAATGACATATGGGTCCAAGAAGAAATCAAGCAGGAAATCAAAAAGTTTATTGAAACTAATGAAAACAATGATACATCATACCAAAACCTGTGGGATACTGCAAAAGCAGTATTGAGGGGAAAATTTATTGCATTAAATGCTCACTTCAGAAGAATGGAAAGATGGCAAGTGAACAACCTAACACTTCACCTTAAAGAACTAGAAAAACAAGAACAATCCAATCCTAAAGTTAGCAGACGGAAAGAAATCATTAAGATCAGAGCAGAACTGAATGAAATTGAAAACCAAAAAACAATTCAAAAGATCAACGAATCAAAAAGTTGGTTTTTTGAAAAGATAAATAAAATTGACAAACCATTAGCATGGCTAACAAAAAAAAGAAGAGAGAAGACTCAAATAACAAAAATTAGAAATGAAAAAGGCGATATTACAACTGATTCATCTGAAATACAAGGAATCATTCGAGACTACTATAAACAACTATACGCCAACAAATTTGAAAATCTGGAGGAAATGGATAAATTTCTGGACACACACAAGCTCCCAAAACTGAACCGTGAAGACGTAGAAAATTTGAACAGACCAATAACAATAAAGGAGATTGAAGCTGTTATCAGAAGGCTCCCAACAAAGAAAAGCCCAGGACCAGATGGATTCACAGCAGAATTTTACCAAACATTCAAAGAGGAATTGACACCGATTCTTTACAAACTATTCCAAAAGATTGAAACGGACGCAAATCTCCCAAACTCATTCTATGAAGCAAACATCATCCTGATACCAAAACCAGGTAAAGATATAACCAAAAAAGAAAACTACAGGCCGATATCCTTGATGAATATAGATGCAAAAATCCTCACTAAAATACTAGCAAACAGAATACAGCAACACATACGAAAAATTATTCATCACGATCAAGTGGGATTCATCCCAGGGATGCAAGGTTGGTTCAACATACGCAAATCAATAAATGTGATACACCATATTAATAAACTCAAACACAAGGACCATATGATCATCTCTATAGATGCTGAAAAAGCATTTGATAAAGTTCAGCACTCATTCATGACAAAGACCCTCTATAAGTTAGGTATAGAGGGAAAGTATCTCAACATAATTAAAGCCATATATGCCAAACCCACTGCCAATATCATCCTGAATGGGGAAAAGCTGAAAGCTTTTCCTTTAAGAACAGGCACTAGACAAGGATGCCCACTCTCACCACTTCTATTCAACATATTGTTGGAAGTTCTAGCCAGAGCAATCAGAGAAGAGAAGGAAATAAAGGGCATCCAGATTGGAAAAGATGAAGTCAAACTGTCCCTGTTTGCAGATGACATGATCCTATATATCGGACAGCCTAAAACCTCTACAAAAAAACTGTTGGAATTGATAAATGATTTCAGCACAGTAGCAGGATACAAAATCAACACACAAAAATCAGTAGCATTTCTTTTCTCCAATAGTGAACATGCAGAAGGAGAAATCAAGAAAGCCTGCCCATTTACAATAGCCACCAAAAAAATAAAATACTTAGGAATTGAGTTAACCAAGGATGTGAAAAATCTCTATAATGAGAACTACAAACCACTGCTGAGAGAAATTAGAGAGGATACAAGAAGATGGAAAGATATTCCATGCTCTTGGATTGGAAGAATCAACATAGTGAAAATGTCCATACTACCCAAAGTGATATACAAATTCAATGCAATCCCCATCAAAATTCCAAAGACATTTTTCTCAGAAATGGAAAAAACTATTCAGACATTTATATGGAACAATAAAAGACCACGAATAGCCAAAGCAATGCTCAGCAAAAAAAATAAAGCTGGAGGCATAACACTACCTGACTTTAAGCTATACTACAAAGCTATAATAACCAAAACAGCATGGTACTGGCATAAAAACAGACACACTGACCAATGGAATAGAATAGAGAATCCAGAAATCAACCCACACACTTACTGCCATCTGATCTTTTACAAAGGCACCAAGCCTATTCAGTGGCGAAGGGACTGCCTCTTCAGCAAGTGGTGCTGGGATAACTGGATATCGATATGCAGGAGAATGAAACTAGATCCATACATCTCACCGTATACTAAAATCAACTCAAAATGGATTAAGGATTTAAATATACACCCTGAGACAATAAAACTTCTTAAAGAAAACATAGGAGAAACACTTCAGGAAATAGGACTGGGCACAGACTTCATGAATACGACCCCAAAAGCACGGGCAACCAAAGGAAAAATAAACAAATGGGATTATATCAAACTAAAAAGCTTCTGCACAGCAAAAGAAACAATTAAAAGAGTTAAAAGACAACCAACAGAGTGGGAGAAAATATTTGCAAAATATACATCTGACAAAGGATTAATATCCAGAATATATAAGGAACTCAAACAACTTTACAAGAAGAAAACAAGCAACCCAATTAAAAAATGGGCAAAAGAGCTAAGTAGGCATTTCTCTAAGGAAGATATCCAAATGGCCAACAGACATATGAAAAAATGCTCAACATCACTCAGCATCCGGGAAATGCAAATCAAAACCACATTGAGATACCATCTAACCCCAGTTAGGATGGCTAAAATCCAAAAGACTGTGAACGATAAATGCTGGCGAGGCTGCGGAGAAAAAGGAACTCTCATACATTGTTGGTGGGACTGCAAAATGGTGCAGCCTCTATGGAGAATGGTATGGAGGTTCCTTAAACAATTGCAAATAGATCTACCATACGACCCAGCCATCCCACTGTTGGGAATATACCCAGAGGAATGGAAATCATCAAGTCGAAGGTATACCTGTTCCCCAATGTTCATCGCAGCACTCTTTACAATAGCCAAGAGTTGGAACCAGCCCAAATGCCCATCATCAGATGAGTGGATACGGAAAATGTGGTACATCTACACAATGGAATACTACTCAGCTATAAAAACGAATGAAATACTGCCATTTGCAACAACATGGATGGACCTTGAGAGAATTATATTAAGTGAAACAAGTCAGGCACAGAAAGAGAAATACCACATGTTCTCACTTATTGGAGGGAGCTAAAAATTAATATATAAATTCACACACACACATACACACACACACACAAACCGGGGGGGGGAAGAAGATATAACAACCACAATTATTTGAGGTTGATACAACAAGCAAACAGAAAGGACATTGTCGGGGGGGAGGGGGGGAGGGAGAAGGGAGGGAGGTTTTGGTGATGGGAAGCAATAATCAGCTACAATGTATATCGACAAAATAAAATTAAAAAAAAAAAATATATGATTGTAATTCTCGTTTAATTTTCTTCTCTACTATGATCCTGCTTATACTTACTCATTCCAATGTTTTCAGATCCAGTGATTTCAGTGTTCTTTCCTTAATATCTAAGATTGAATTAGTTTTGCCAAACTTTCACAAACTTCTTAGTAATATGCATTGCATTAAAAAATTTGGTTTATTAATCTTTAGACGTAACAATTATCTATTACAGTCATTGTGCCAGGCAGATTTCTAAGTATTTGCATATAAATTATTTAGTTGTCCCTACCTATGAGGAAGATTCTATTATCTTCTTCATTTTGCAAATAAGGTAAATGAGATATAAAAACATAAATATTATATTCAAAGTCACAGAGATAAACATATTTTAGGATTCTCTTGTTTACTACTAATATTCACTCTGTAAAAAATAGTTTCATAATCTTGCTGAGAACAATACTCAATTTTATTTCTGTATTAGGCACAGAAACAATAATAAATCAGAAAACTTTTCTACCCCAAAGGAAAGCAGCATAAACTAATTCCTTAAAAACATTATGGACATTTACACACGTGTACATTTGAAACATCAATATCTGCATATACATAATGCATAATATTAAAATAAAATAAATGGCATACAAAACGTTCCATTCAAGTTAAAGAAAAGAAAAAAATATTTGAAGCTGAAAACATTAGAATGTACTTTCAATTTAGAATAGAAAAATCAGGAAATATTAAATCAAATACATCAGAAAATAAAGAATATTACATAAAAAGATGTCTAGAAGCCATACTACTTTTTCTTTGAATATTATACCCAAATATTTCTTTTTAAAAATTATTTAATCTATCAATACATATTTTACTGGGCATATTCTGGAATGTGGAGCACAGAAGACAAATGGAATGTGAATTTTGCCTTTTCAGCCCTTAAAACAATATATAATCTCAGAATGGGGGCCAGGGGAAAATAATAAGGCACAGATATAACCAGATACATGACAAAACCAGTGAGCTGCAGCAAGGGCCAGAGGCTTGGGGGAGATGTCAGTAATCCGAGGTGTCCCTAGAATGGGTTTCAGAGGGGGAGTCATTGGTATGATTTAAGTGTGTAAAGGGTGAGGTGGGGAGAAACCGGGAGAAGGAAATCACAAATATTTTTGCCATTTGTAATAAAAAGATAAATTTTGACCAGCAGACTGGGAGCTATTTTACAAAGTTAGTATCTAGAATGATAACACAAATTATTTCTAACAATGGATTCATTTTGGAAAATTAAGGAAAGTCAGTGGATCAAGGAAGTATGTTTAGGATGAAATAATGAACTGCTTCTACAAAAAGTATTGCTCTTCAACATTTTAATGTGTTTGGTGATTTCTAATATGTTCAATATGTTTGGTAATATTTCTAGTGTGAAATGAGATAAAGATTAGAAAGTCGTGAGAAATTTGCTATAATAAACAAAGGCCAAAAAGCAACACTATCAAAAATTCAACATGAAGTAATAAATGACATCTATGGATAATGTCAAGGGCTCAGGAAGAGGACATGAAACACAAACAGGAAGAAAAAAAATTGGGGGCGGCTTAGTAAGATAACTGTAAGCATAGAACTAAAACCAAACAGTTCGAAGACAACTCCTGATCCCCACCTAAGTTTTTTTCCCCCATACCCCATCAGAAAGCAGCAACCACCCAGGTGCTTGCTTGTGAAATCTTGTCATAATCACTGATTTTTCTCTCCTCCTAAATTCTCGTATCTTAACCACAGGCAAATCCCTCTTCCTACTTCCCAAGCAAATAAATCTCACATGTTTATTCAGTGCACTGAGACTATCCGGTCTAATTCATTATTTTATCCTACCGTAACTATCTCATGGCTTCCTTGCTGTTTTTCACACTTCTAACCTTGTCCAGATCTAACCTTTGTACGAGTGCCAAAGTAGTCCTTTGAAAGTACGATCTATGTGTTTAGCCTGTGCTTCAAACCTTTCCATGTCCACATCCAACTTCCAACTTTATTGCATCTCATTCTCCATTGTTTTATTCATCTTGAGCCACAAAACTGTTTGTTTTGTTTTGCTTCATTTTTAGGCAGATCCGGTTTTTCCCCAATTCAAAATCATCAGGGCTGCAGTTTTGCCTACCTAGATATACCCTTCATCTGTCTCATCATTTGACCAGATCCTCCTTACCTGACTGGCTTCAGCTTAAATGAGACCTTCTTGGAGCAGACAATTTGGAATGATTCTCCCACTGTTACCTATATTACTTCCTTATGAGAAATGTGGAAAGAGAATCAACTAAGTTATTAAATTTGGTTTAGTCTTTGTTGACATAGAAGAGTAAGAAAGAAAGAGGTTCACAGCACGTGGGGATGGTTTGCTGCTGTTGTTGAGGTACCAGTTTGCTCAGGTTACCCAAACAAACTACCACAGACCAGGTGGCTTAAACAACTGAAATTTATTTTCTCACTGTGCTGGAGGCTGCAGTCCAAGATCAAGGTGTTGGCAGGGTTGGTTTCCCCTGAGGCCTCTCTCCTTGGCTTGCAGATGGCAGCCTTCTTACTGTGTCCTTACATAGCCTTTTCTCTGTATACACATTCCTGGTGTCTCTTTGTGTGTCCAAATTTTTCTGTTATTCTAAGGACACCAGTCAGACCAGATTAAGACCCACCCTAATGGCCTCATTTTAACTTAATTATCTCTTTAAGGGTCCTGTCTTCAAATGAGATCACATTCTGAGGTACTAGGGGTGCAGGCTTCAAGACTTCTTCTTAATTATATTATGCTAACTAAAATTCAGTGAGCATTGACTATGTTCTAGATACACTTTCTAGTCCTTTTTAAGGATGAGAGTACTTCAAAAAGTTCATGGAAAGATTTGTATTATATTTCGATCTTCATAATAACACTAAGAGGTAGGAACTATTATGAGCACTCACTTTTCAAATGAGAAAACTGAGGCACAAAATCTGTAGGTGAAGCCGCTAAGACTTAGTCACAGGCAGCCTGGCCCCAGAGCTCAGGTTCGTAATCACTATACTATACAGCTTTCCATCTTCAACTTTTACATTGTAAGATTCATATATCCTGTTCTTTGTACAGTTGTCATGTAAAGGGTTAAGATCACAATGCTTACATAACAGAGCTGACCATTTGTGACTCTACTTTCCTGTTTTCTTGATGAAATTGAAACTTCAAAATGTAATTTCCCCCAGAATGTACTTTTCCTCGAAATTGCTTACACTTAAACCATCTTCTCTTTTCAGCAACTGAGAACTCTTAATTAATCTCTGATCTCTCACCCCCTTTTACTATTTCTTGGTCACCTTTTTTTCTGATTAAGTACCTAACTGCCAGTAACATACACATTATCTGTTAACTTCTAAAAAGTGGAGATAATGTCACTCTGAAATAAATCTTTCTCTTTCTTACCTGACTTTTTGTCATCTTACTGTAGGACCCTCAACATTTAATAAATAATTGTGTAATAAATAAAAGCATCTGGATTCTTCTGTTAAATGTGCCCCTCACTGTGAATGAGTTTCCTGGTGGCATGTACCAAAGTGTGTGTGTGTGTGTGTGTGTGTGTGTGTGTGTGTGTGTGTGTGTGTGTGTATTTTCTTTTTTAACCACTAATGCCTGTCATCCTACCGAGCAAGGTGCAAGTACACAATATATATTTCAAAAATGAATCCAAACTTGATCCAGTCTTTTAAATCTTTTACATATACTGTATAAATGTAAAAAAAAAAAAAAAGATATGAAAAAAGCCTTTCAGCAGAAAAATATTTTTTATTGTTTGTGTGTAAAAGGGGAATGGCTTATTTTATAATTATGTGTGTGGATTAAGTATATGTAGCATTTTTATTGAAGGGTCACACTATATAAATTCTAAGTAAAAAATAACTTTACTATTTCCCAACACAACTGTTAAAATCATTTGCCAGTTTCTTTCTGCCCTATAAAGAGATCATAGCATAAGTTCCATTGATTTTCCAGAAATTCAAAGGGGATAAAAGTTAGACTCTTATAGTCATCACAAAATTCTGATTTATTTTAGGTCTTACTTAGCCTATGTTTTTTTGCACATATCAGCATTCCTGGTCAGAGAGGTATTTCCTGACCAGTCTGAGTACAAGAACAAGCTCATACCATCTTTATTCCCTTTCTGTGTTCTATATATTTTCAGTTCCTTGTCACTTTTACTCAGCTAGAATGCCGGCTCCAGGAGAACAGGGATATTGGCTTTTTATTCTGTATCCCCAACACCCTAGAGAGTGTATATGAAAAAGGCAAGTCCTCCACAAATATTTGAGTAAATCAAAATACTAATGAAGTTAGTGTTACCAGGCACAGATCTGGCTGTCTGCCCCCTTACAAAAGCAAATCACTCAAAAGTGAAATGTTGGTGAAAATGGAAGTCAGGTATTATTTAGGAATATTGGTGACCTGAAGAGAGATACTAGACTAACCCATCTCTCTGGTAAACCTGAATGAGAGTGGCCAGACTAAAGCCATCTCAAAGATTCAGATTTAGTGAGGGGTTTATAAAGACGGGGTAGAAGGAATGGAACAAGGAAAATGAAAAGCAGGAGGGATGGGCACATGAGTGGTGGGGGTCCATGCACGAAGCCAGGTGCAAGGTCTTACCAAGGCTCTGTCTGGTTTCTGTTCCCATTCTTGCTGTTATCTCAGGATCCTGCTGGAGGAGTGGAATCAGCAGAGCTTTACTGATGTCTTCCTTGGTTTCCCATTGTCTGGATAGTACTTGCCTCCTAGTAAGTTTGGATCTTCAGGCTGGCTGGAAAACAACTTACATTTATGTAAATAATGTCATCTTGACCCATAAACAAGCTTCAAAATATCAAATAACCATGGGAAAAGAGGGAACTCAGAAATGCATGCCAAGAAAAAAGCTGTGTCCTTTTAAACTTTTAAAGCCATGTGGATTTAGGTTCCAACATGGCTTCAGTCCTGCTCACTTCAACATTAGTAGTTTAAAAGTCCTGTTCAGTAGAACTTCTCTCTCCTTCCACCCTTCTACCCATTCCTTCCTAGGGAGCCTTTCAGGATTAGATACACGCAATGGAGATAGGATGAAAGAAGGTTGATTGCTTCTTTCTTTTTTCACTTTACCTGCTCAAATTCTTGCTAGTCCAGAACCTCTCACATTTCCTAGTATAATAATTCACTGTACTCCATCCACAGTTTCAATTTCAAGTTATCAGGTTTAGGTATTTTATAAAGCCCCTCAGGACCTTGGCTATACTGTGTATCCAGGAGAAAGAGCCAAGTCCATTAGCAAAGTTCTGAGTCAGGCTTGGTGGGGGAGCATTAGGGGAAAGGAAACAGTCTCACAAAATGAGTACAGTTGTAATCTAGAATCCATTTCCTCAGGAGATGGAGGAAGCACTATCGTCTGGACGTTTTTGTTCTGAAGTCCTTTCTGAGAAAGCTCTTCCCGGTGTATTTCTAATGTGTATGTTCTGGATACTGGCTGTGGTCTCCTCTCTGAACCTCAGGCTATAGGTGGTCCTCTTCACACACTTTCTCTGGGCCAGCGTCATCTGTCTAGGCCAGTGGTTCTCACGTGAACCCCCAGAAACAGAATCACCTGTAGAGCTTGTGAATCGCAAGTTTCTGATTCAATAATCTGGGGTGGAGCCTAAGAATTTGCACTTTGTAACAAGGTCCCACATGATGCTTGTGTTGCTGGTTCATGGATTGCACCATGAGAACCGCTGTTCTAGATAATTTTCTGGTTAGGATACGAGACTAACGCAGTCTTTTTCCTCTCACAGGTACATTTTGCCAAAAGAAATCGCGCAGGTTTTGTACTGTAGCTGGTTCACAATATAACCATTTTTCCCTTTGTCAGCTCAGCCAAATTTTAGGAAAAAGTACTTCCCTCGAAGATTCATTCATTTAATGTAAGGTAAAAGGAAAGATGCCTCATTTTCTCCCCATGAGAGTAGGGCTCTGGGGACACAGAAAACATGGAAAAGTTTTTCAAAGAAATCCTCAACCCTGATACCCATTTCTTTCACTAGATGATCGCTAATTGAGTGAAACTGGCTTTCCAATCTCTAGCTCCACTGGGACCCCAGCCAAAATGCAGAAGGAAAACGTTTCTATTAAGGTTCCTTTACACAGGAGTCATGACTTTGGAGAAAAAAAAAGAACATAAATAAATTAGCTTTGGGCTTTTTAAATGTCTGAATTGAATATAGACTACACCCTTGGAAAAATTAAACATATTTTCTACTGAGTGATGTGCAAGTTTTCTTTTCGGATCTGTTCTACCTTACCACTTAATGCAGTGTAAGATCAAGTGTATATGATATTTTGGTATTTGTCAGCATACTACCATCTATTTGTATGAGAAAGATTAAAGAAAATTGTGATAGTAAGGGGAGTTTGTCTATTTGAGATATTCTCCAGTATGTGCATATTTCAGGGAGTTTGATAGGTTCTGAAAAGGCTCTTTGAGGATTTCAAATTTGCATATATGACACCTGACACAAAATTTTATCAGGTCCAGAGCTACACAATTACAATAGGACTATGTAAAAATCAGGATGCATACATGCAAACAGATGTAGAAGATCTAAAAGTCTGTTTCTTTCATAGGTGTGGCAAATTAGTATGAATTTGTTTATGCACTAGCTTTTCTATCCTTTTGCACACCATTTTTTTTCATTAGTCTAAAATGAGGCTGCTGTTTTTCCTTCCAATACTTTCCTTCTCAGGCATAAAGGATTGGAGTCTTTTAGACAGGAGCACTTTCACATGCTTATTATTTTGCATGCTTAGACTATTCTTAGCAAATAAAACTATCTGCAATCATTTTTTCTACTTATATATTTAAATTCAGAGGTTGACACTATAAATTATAAATTCAAATTGTGTATTTTTTATTTATTACTTCTGCTATTTCATAATGTATATCTATGATGAAACAACAGTAAAACAGACAGGACTAACCAAGGACGAAAGGAACTCAGAAGGTTTAATGGGAGAGTCTGCATTTTCATAGCATTAAATGACAAATATGTTATTAAAAAATAATCTGTTTTCCAACACAAATTAGAATCTGATGAAAGAAATTAGGAAGATGGTTGTCTCTGGGTTTAGAAGAGATTGATTTTGCAAAGGCATGAGGAAAATTAATGGGATAATGGAAATGTTTCATACCTTGTTATGAATGTGAATTGCTTGCTGCTTTGGAAAAATATCATTGAATTGTACAACAGCTGCACAGTTTACAATATGTACTTATACCTTTGTTAAAAAAATAGAAATAATATAAAGACATAAATAATCAGTTCTAAAAACAAGAAACCTATTACCAAGGTTTAGGTATCACTTTTTTTATACATATAGCAAAGTTAAAGCAATACATTTTTCGACATACAGATGCTTTGTGAAAAAAGATAATGATTGAAGAAATATTTATATAAATAAAAGTTTTAAAATATTACTCCTTATTAATATTATAACCTAAAGAATAATCCTAAATAATTTCTCCTGTGAATAAATACTGAATTTACTTGTCACTGAAACTTACATGCCAGAAAGAGTTATTCATTTAACATATAAAAGGATGTCTCTATTTAATTCCATTAGAATCTGTTTTATTTTGACAGTCTTTACAAAAACCAAGACATCAGCATAGGAGGTCATTTCCATGGTACACTTATTAGCAGGCAGTCACTCAGGGAGTAAAAAGTCACACTCCACATCCTTGGTGATGGAGCATATACTGTACATAAATTATTTGGAATTCTCTATTAGAGCTTTGTCTATTCTTCTGCAAGTATTTATGTATTCAATCATTAATTTATAATAGTATGGACCCCTTGATATTTATTTTATACTTTGCTCTGTAATCCAATTCTACTTCATTTTTTTGTTCATATTGATTGCTCCAGCTTTCGCCATTGGGGATTCTTTTAGTTGGCTGCTGTATCTATTTTTTTATTTAGCACTTCCTTACTATTCACCAATACAAGATGCTCCAGGCTCATCTTACATATTCTGTGAGGCAGATTTCTAAGATGCTCTGGCTCCTTATATTGGAGAATGGTATTAAGAACCAAAATCTGGGCACTAGACGTGCTCATTGCTACAGGAGTATTAATGCTTGTAGACCCTCTCAGCAGACAGAGCAATGAATTGCATGTGTGTATGCTAGCTTGTGTGTATACACCTATCTAATCCTTTCTTTATCTACTCACCCGTATCTATATTAACAAAATTTGAGTTCACACAGGTGACTCTAACTTTCATCCAGTATCACTGAGGTAGTTCTAACTTTTCTCCTTGCTCATCTGTCACCTCTTTCTCCAACACAGAGAAGAGAAATACTGCTCTTACCATCCACCATCCATTTACCTATTTGTTCAAACACAGTATACATGTGTATACATGTACAATTATTGACCCATGGCCCTATGGGTTATAAGGTTGTTGAGAAACAACTTTAACAGAGTATAGTGCTTTTATACAGTCTATTCGTCTTTGGTTTTTCAGTTTCTACTCATTTCCAAAGTTACTTACATCAGTGACTTGCTCTTCCCACCCACTTCAGTGGGATTATGACATTTATTTGTACATTAGATTTTTTTTTGTCACAGTCTGCATTTCATCTTGTCCCTTATCCCTAATTGATTTTTTTAAAATTTGCATACACATTGTGGTTCATTCTTTGTGAGGTGTGGTTCTACAGGTTATGACAAATTCATAGTATTGTGTATTCACCACAGCAATATCACGCAGAATAATTTCTCATCATAAAATATCCCCTGTTCTTCATCTTTTCAACTTTCCCCTCTCATGTCACCACTAGCAACCACTGGTTTGTTTTGTGCCTCCATAATTTTGCCTTTTCCAGAATGTCATAAGTAAAATCTTATAGTACTTACACTCAAGACTGTTGTTTTGTGTTTCCTTTATCAGTATGCATTTAAGATTTATCCCTGTTGTAGTGGGGACAGTATTCCATCGTACGGATGTACCACAGTTTGTTAATTCCATTCATTCACTGAAGGACACCTATTCAATAAAATGTTTCGGTACTCCTTTAATTTTATTTCCTGTTTTAATATTTTTAAAATTTTTTAAATTGACATATGATTGTACATATTTATGGGATATAGTATGATATTTTGATATGTCTATATAATATATAAGATCAAGTCAGGGTAATTAGCATATCTATCAACTCAAACATTTATCTGTTCTTTATGTTGGGAAGATTCAAAATCTTTTTATTATTATTATTATTGTACATGTTTGTGGGGTACAAAGTTGACTATCGATATTTCTGTGCAACATGTGATGGTCAAGTCAGGATACTTAGCTTATCCATCATTACAATAAGTAATCATTCTTTGTGTCTGTTAACCAATTTCTCATTAGCCACCCTACTTCTTCCCCTCCCCTCCCCCTTTCCACCTTTAGTAACCACAGTACTAAAGAGTTCTTTCTTTCTCTCTCTCTTTATTGTTTATTTATGAATTAAGCTCCCATTTAATGAGTGAGGACATGTGGTATTTCTTTTCCTGCACCTGGGTTGTTTTGCTCAGCATAATTTTCTCCAGGCTTGTCCATGTTGCTTCAAACAGCAGAATTGTATTCATTTTTATGGCTGAGTAGTATTCCACTGTGTATACCTACCACATTTTCATTATCCGGTCATCCATCAATGGACATTTAGGTTGGTTCCATAGCCTGGATATTGTAACTAGAGTTGTGATAAACATGGGAGTGCAGGTATCCCTTCAACATGATGATTTCCATTCTTTTGGATATATACACAGAAGAGGGGTCACCAGATAGTATAATAGTTCTATCTGTAGTTGTTTAAGGAAACTCTGTACTGTTCTCCCTAATGGCTGTACAAATTTGCAGTCCCACCAACAGTGCCGAAGGGTTTCCCTTTCTCCACATCCCCATCTTCATTTGTTATTCTCAGTCTTTGTGTTAATAGCTAGTCTAACTTGGATGAGATGATATTGCAGTGTGGTTTTGATTTGCATTTCCCTAATGATTTGTGTTGTTGAGAACTTTTTCACATACCTGTTGGCCACTTGTGTGTCTTCTTTTGAGAAATATCTATTCAGCTCCTTTGCCTATTTTTTAAGTTGGATTATCATTTTTTACTGTAAAGTTGTTTGAGTGCCTTGTATCTTCTGGATATTAAATCCCTTGTCAGATGCATAGTTTGCAAATCTTTTCTCCCATTCTGTAGGTTGTCTTTTCACTCTGTTGATGTTTCCTTTGCTGCACAAAAGTTTTCAGTTTGATACAATCCCTTTTAATTTTCTTTTGTTGCCTGCGCTTTTGAGGTCTTATTAATAAAGTCTTTGCCCAGTCCTACATCCTGGAATGTTTCCCCTACGTTTTCTTCAAGGAATTTTAAAGTTTCAGGTATTCCATAAAGTCTTAATACATTTTGATTTGATTTTGGTATATGGCAAGAGGTACAGATCTAGTTTCATTCTTCTACAGATGGATATTTTTTAATAATTTTTTAACACAAAGAATTGGTATTTAAAAAATGAAAAACAGTCGCAGTCTAAGAGTACTTGAAATGTTGTTGTAGACATAACCCATTAAGACATCAAAATTCTTTAATATCTTGGCAGAAATTAGTTTTTGTGATAGTAATTCAAGAATTTTTGAAAGTCTCCAAAGTTCAGTCATGGACACAGAGATGAATACAGAGTGTTGAGAAAAGTTCTTATGCATCACATGTTGTTAGTCATGTTTGCCCTTGCTAGAACACCTAGAAACCATGTGGCCCAAGTCAAATTACTTATCCAGGAGAGATGTCTAAAGAAAGGTCTCTGATGGAAGTATAATTGAAAATAAATTATTTAGTTAGTTAGTTAGTTATTATTTTTTTAAAGATGACCAGTAAGGGGATCTTAACACTTACTTGGTGTTGTCAACACCACACTCTCCCAAGTGAGCCAACCGGCCATCCCTATATAGGGATCCGAACCCGTGGCCTTGGTGTTATCAGCACCACACTCTCCCAAGTGAGCCACGGGCCAGTTCTTGAAAATAAATTAACTGGTACCTCATCATTATTTTGTCCAGATTTTCTATACATTTTCTAATGTTTTTAAAAATTAGAATACATTGTGAATATTTCCAGTGGAAAATTTTAGTATATTTGTATTGTAGAAAAGTTATGTCAAAGGTGATAATTATTCAGTTAGTACCATAATTGATCTATTATGTCCTTATACAATGGAAATAAATAACAGTAGAATGAAACATTGTCTCTGCTCTTAAGAACTTAAAATTTGTTGTAGAATTTGTTTCACAGTATGTATTAAACATTCACAGTAGGTATCAAAAATAATTCAATGTAAACACCTCTATGAAATATTTCCCATGAAGGCATATACGTAGAGTGATTAATGTCCATTAGTGTTCTTGCTTGTCTTCCTATTCCTCAACTAACCCTACCAACTTTTATTCAGATGGAGTTTTTAAAATTGAGATATAATCCATTTTCCATAAAAGTAATCCTTTTAAAGTATAACAATTCAGTGATTTTTAGTATATTCACAAACTTGTGCGATCATCACCACTATATTATTCCTGAATATTTGCAGAAGGTCTGAAAGAAACCCTGAACCGTTAGCAGTCAATCCACATTTTCCCCTGCCCCCAGCCCTGGAAAACTCTAATTTACCTTCTTTTCATATGAATTAACCTATTTACTAATTTCATAAAAATGGGATTATAGAATATGTGGCCTGTTGCTTCAGGCTTCTTCTATTTAGTAGTGTTTTCAAGGTTCAACCGTGTTGCAGCATGTGTTAGTGTTTTACTCTTTTTTATGGATAAATAATATTTCTTTGTATGGATATTCAAAACCTATAATTCATTCATCAGCTGAACACTTGGGTTGTTTCAACTTTTTGCTATTATGAATATTACTTCTATGAACATTCTTATGCAAGCTTTTGTGTGGACATATGTTTTCAAATCTCTTGAGCATCTGTTTAAAAGTGGAATTGCTGGGTCATAGCATAAATCTGTTTAACTTTTTGAGAAACTTTCACACCATTTTGCAGAGACCCATACCATTGTTAATTCCCACCAGCAATGTAGGAGGGTTCTAATTTCCTCACATTCTTGCCAACACTTGTTCTTATTTATTTATTTATTTTATTTTAACCATTTCAGTGGGTATAAAGTGGAATTTTATAGTGATTGTATTATGTGTTTTTCTAATTATTAGAGAAGTATTTTTTATAAACTTATTGTACATCTTGGAAAAATACATATTAAAATCCTTTTCCCATTTTTAATTTGATTATTTACTTATTGTTCAGTTATATACATCTTTAAATATTCTATGTATTGGACTCCTCAGATATGTAATATTTTTTCCCATTGTGTGGGCTGTCTTGACTTTCTTGATACTGTCCTTTGAAAAAGTGTGTTTTTAAAATTTATTTATTTTCTTTTTCTTAAGTTTTACAGTGGTTTTAGTTTTACAGAGAAATTAAGCGGAAGGTACAGATACTTTCCACACCCTCACCACACACAGGTAACAGCTTCTCCTATTTTTGACATGTTACGTCAGTGTGGTACCTTTGTTACTATTATGAATCAATATTGATATATAATTATTAACATGATTTTACAAAATATCTAGTGTTCTATATGACTGTAGGGTGACGGTAATTAACAACAATTTATTGTATAGTTTCAGTTAGACAGGAGAGAGGATGTTGAATGTTTCCAAACAAAAAAATGATAAAAGTTTGAGGTAATGGGAAAAAAATCAGTGGTTGGCAGGGTTTCAGGGGATGAGGGAGGGAAAGATAAATAGGTGGAGCACAGAGGATTTTTAGGGCAGCAAAACTATTCTGCATGATATTGTAACTGTAAATACATGACATTGTGCATTTGGCAAAACCCATAAAACTGTACAACACAAACAGAGAACCCTAATGAAAAATTAAATTAATAATAATATATGAATATTTATTCATAATTGTAACAAAAGTTTTTAGTTTTTGTGAAGGCCAATTTATCCACTTTTTGTTGGTTGCTTGTGCTTTTGGTATCATGTCTAAGAAACCATTGCCTAATTCAACGTCATGAAGATTTGCACCTATATTTTCTTTTAAGAGTTTTATAGTTTTAGACCTTATATTGCTGCCTAAAATAATTTAGCCCATTCTTGTTAGTTTTGTACAGTGTGTCAGGTAGGAATCCACATCATTCATTTACGTATGAATTTTCAGTAGTTTCAGCATCATGTGCTGAAAAGACTATTATTTCCCATTGAATTGTCTAGACACCCTTGTCAAAAATTAATTAACCATAAATATATAGATTTACTTCTGGTTTCTCAATTTTATTGACTATATATCTAATTCTAGTACAACCCAATAATGATGACTATAGCTTTGTAGTAAGATTTTAAGTTGAGGAGTGCAGTAAGATTTGAGATTTAAAAGAATCCTCCAATTTTGTTTTCTCTTATGATTGCTGTGGCTATTTGGGGTACCTTAGATTTCTATATGAATTTTAGCATCATCTCATCAATTTCTGCACAAAAATCCAGTTGAGATTTTGATAGAAATTTTGGCAAATACATTCACTAATTTGGGGAGTATTGCCATTTGCCATCTTAGCAATATTAAATTTCAAACCGTGAACACAGAATGTCTTCCATTTATTTAATATTTTTAAAATATTCATTCATGCATAAAAAATTCAATAAATCATTTTATTGTATTACTAGTGTAATGTACATACATGGAAATAGTGTAAGATTATCTACCAGTGACACTGAAAAATTGTAAACTTGCCTATAAGGTGATACATTTAATAATAGTGGTAGTAATTATTATATTTTTTAAAGTTAAAACAAATAACGTGGTAAAAGTTTTATAAAGACAAATATTTTATATTTTCACAGGAAAAAATGGACAAAGTGTTATGTATACATATGAGGGTACTTCAAAAAGTTCATGGAAAAACAGAAATAAAAGATATGAATCCATAAACATTTTGAAGTGCCCTCAAATATCAGAATATATTTCTATTTCTATTTATTTCCAAATTCCCACCTTTCAAAGAAAGAGCTGTGGAAAAACCAACAATCAGGTTCTAACAATTCCACAAATTTGAGTTTCACTCATCTTTTTTCAAGAAGCAGATTGCAAGAGTTTGACAGATTCTTCTGAGAGTTTGTATTTCCTGCCATCTGATTCTCCTTTACTTTCAGATGCAATCATTTAATCATTCAGCTAACAGCCTTTTCAGCTGAAGTAATAAACCAATATTTTAGTAAATATTGTTCTACTTGCCATTCAGTGATGATTTAATTTAACTTGGAAATGTATTTATTACACTTTAATTTTATTTTGGCAGCTAAAATGGTACAATTGAAAATTGGAGTTTTATTTAGAAGCTACAGACCAACTCAATTTGGCAATTTTTACCAGATGTTTGAGTTTATGTCATAATTTATAAGACAGTGAAAGCATTCATAACAACCTATTTATCATTCAAATTAGTATTAAAAAAGCAATTTCTCTTCTTTGCTCTCTAATGTTAATTCTCAAAGTAAATATCTTGGGAAACATTTCTATTAAATTGTCAACAGTTTATTATTAAAGAAAATTCTCATTATCAAGATAATTTATCAATATATGTTCAAAACATTTGAGATGTCTTAGCTTATGTGTGAATTGCAAAGGAAATAATTTCCTCAAATCCACAACTGCCACATAGAGACACTAACAGAATGTTTTCATATTAACGTTCTGCCTGACGTTATCATCTGTTCATTCAAATTCATTGAAATATTGTTTCTAATTATGATATTAATTTTTAGACTATTAGAGAATTTTTCTTGGCATCTTGTGTTTAGAAAACACCTCCTTGCAAGTGTGACTGATTATTCCAAAAGTATATTGGACCCAATAATAGTTATTTTTTAGACAAAATTTTTATTGTTGTTATTGTTTTTCATTTGGGGATGCACCAAATATGTTTCAGAACACATCCTAATATTTGTATTTTTGACTTTATTTAAGAAACTAGATATTGATTCCTCACTGATTTCTTGACCGGAAGTTTAGATTTTGATGTTTTTGGTCTATTTATGCCTGAATCCAGAGTTTGAATAATTTATTTCTATTTTGCCACTTAAACCATTTATGAAATATGGTGAATGTGGAAAAAAGACTAAACAAATTGCCACTTATAAAAATGTTCAGAAATTTAAAAGATGCAGATTATCTTACTGACACGTGAAATTTGATTTAGCACTACACTGATAATTTGCTTCACAGTCTTAGTAATAAACTCCTATGTGAATAAATGTAAAATTTCCTAGTTTATTTAAAGTTCAGGCTGTTATTCATGGCCACGTGTGAGCCAGGAAGCAGGCCCTAACCACACACTGTATCTGCTGACACCTTGATCTTGGACTTCCATCTTGGATTCCAAGATTTAATCAAACTAAGTAATAATATTTGTGAATAAAATGCACATTGTGTACTATTTATTCTCAACCTGAAATAAAGTAACCAGGGAGATGTATGTACTGGGGAAAAAGGTGGTATTAGGTAGTTGATTTTGTTTGTCAATAATTGATAATAACAATTTGTTGGGTGAAGTCATTTATGAAACCAAATGTTTGACATCTCAATGAATTTTGTTTTATTTATTTCTCTTCTATTGGATTCATCCTGTTTGTCTAATGACTATATCATGACAATTCAACAATGATGATATGCTATCTGTATGCAGCAAAGAACTATTACTTTCTGTTTAGATAAAATATGTGTAGGGCATCCAATTTACTATAAAATCATAATTTTGTGATCAAAATAAAATTTTTGTTTGAAATTAAGAACACAAACATTGCCACATTATACACACTTTGTTATAAATTTTGTTTTCTTTCTACTGTATTGTACTATTTTCAAAATTAATTGAATATAATTTTTAAAAATAAAAATAAACTCAGGGAAGGGATTGAATGTTTCTTGAGTATGAAGAGAGTGTTTAATGTGTTTTTGTTTGTGCATTTTTGAATAGAACTGTTCTAATTTCAGATGTTAAACTAATAGTCAAAAACATACCAGAAACATTCCAATTGAGATTATAAAGAAGGTATTAGCTTACACATATTTACAAAAGCTATTATTATGTCTTACCAATACAATAAATGTAATGGGACATGAAAGGTATTATTTGGAAAAAGAAAATAAGTTTCCTGTTACTTGGAAACATTTTGATTGTATACTAAAAAAACTTAAGGGACTTAATTGAGAAATTATTTGAATGTATGGAAAATTCAGTTAATTTCCTATGTATAAATAAATACTAAATGAAGAGCCCTCCTCATAATCCCAGATAGAGAGGCTGAATATTGTAAAGATATAAAGATTTTCTAGATTAATTTAAATGTATCACAATCTCATTTAAATGGCCAAGGATGCGTGATAAACACAGAGAAAAATAGTATTAGTAATAGAAACCAGAAGCATTTGTGAAATGTTCGAAAAATGAATTAGCAGAATGAGAAAATATGTACAATAAATTGGATGTACAATAAATTGGAAGTGCTTGGTCCTTGATAAATGATAAGACTTAATAAAATTTTACTGTTATCATCATTAGCATAATTATCTTTATTATATCAATTATCACAATATGTGAAAATTGGCAAATGGGAATGATCATGTGAATATATTTTGGATAAAATCACTTTGAAGATCAATGTGTAAATACCCAGTGAGTACACAGTACAAGACCAGTGATTCCACTTATAGGTGTCTACTCAACAGGAACACTTTGCTAATAATATGCACAAGAAGATATTTACAATATCGTTTATAATATTTTAAAGTTTTCGCATCTGAGAAACCATTATCCAGTCTTACTAGAGAATATATAAACAAACTGTGGCTCATCATTTTTCAAATTATGCAACATTAAAAATAAATTCTACATATATTGTCTGTAAATTTCTTTTTTTATTCAAAATATTTTAACACGTACTCTTACATATTTTGGGGGTAAAATATGTTGTTCCAATACATGCATATACTGCAAAATGATTCCCTTAGGGTAGGTAGCATAGATTTTATACATAAGTCCAACACTTTTCACTCTTCATCCACCCTCCCCCAACTCTGGTTACCGTTATTATACTCTTTACTTCTATGAGAACCACTTTTTTTTTTTTTAGATTTCACATATGAGTGATATTATGCTATATTTGTCTTTCTGCACCTGACTTACTTCACTTAACATGACAGTTTACAGTTCTATCCATGTTGCTGCAAGTGATAGGATATCATTTTTTTTTATAACGGAGTAGTTTACACAGGTTTTTACACATACCACAGAGTTTTATTTATTTATTTATTTATTTATTCATTCATCCATTGATGCACATTTAGGTTGAATTCCATTTCTTGGCTATTGTGAATAGTGATGCATGAACATGGGAGTGCAGATGTCCTTCTGATATATTGTATTCATTTCTTTTGGATATATACCCAATAATGAGATGGCCGTGATATGGTAGATCTATTTTTAGTTCTTTAAGGAACCTCCATACTGTTTTCCACAGTGGCTATACCAATTTACACTCCCACCAGCAATGCAGGAGAGTTCCTTTCTCCCACATCCTCACCAGTATTTGATACTTTTTGTGTTGTGGAGAAGGGCCATTCTAAGAGGGTTGAGATGACATCTCATCGTGGTTTTAATTTGCATTTCCCTGATGATTACTGATGATGAGCATTTTCTTCATGTACCTGTTGGCCATTTTTTGGCCATACACTGTGTTCTCTCCCTTATTGCTGGTGGGAGTGTAAATTGGTACAGCCACTGTGGGAAACAGTATGGAAATTAATGCAAACTTTTAAACACACAAAGCAACAATGTATATTTTAGAATATGAAAAAAATTATATAAACATATTTCTGGTAGAAATGTATCTTTATGCATACTCCCTAGAGCACTATTTGTCAATAAGCACCAAAACTCACTTGCACTTTGTTTGACTTCATAATTAAGCTCTTAAAATTGATCCTTGGAAATAGCTTTAAAAACTGAACAAAATGTATATTCAAGAACACATGTTTTAATCTGTACATTCCCAAATTAACAACAATGACAAAGAAAACCAGTATGATTTAAAAGGTATAAACTCAAAAGAAAATATAAGAGAAGACAAATCAACAGTTGTTTAAAAGAGAAATCAATAATTTGGAAACTGATGCACAAGTTGCAACATTCTCAGCAGGCCGGAGGTAGCTGAAATCTATGTTGTCAGGAAAGTAACTCAACAAGAAGCAACCAGATTTCCACTAATGATTCTAAGTGTGTGCCCGGTAGTGAAAACACCAGAATCATCCTATCACATTGCTCACGAGTTAACCAAACACATATGCAGGAGCAAAGTTTCCAGTTAGCTTTATAATTATTTAATCTTAAATATAAATGAATTGCAAAGATTCAAAAATGCTTGACAAAAACACCTAATGTGAAAGACAACCTAGGTAATCGAAGACAAAAAGATCATGGAAGAAACAGAAAATTGGGAGAGCCAGTGTTGTGTGTGTATGTGTGAGTGGGTGTGTTTGCGTATGTGTGCGTTCACTAACACAAGATTTGGATCATCGAATCAGACTCAAATGAATCAAAGAGCTTAGCCAATCACAAACGTTATTAGTGATTTCAAACAAACAAGGAATCCATCCATACATACAAGCAAACCAGTAGGTCTAGAACCTTGATTGTAGTTCTGTAGGTCCTTTCTTCTCTCATTCCACCTGTGCTTTCTATCCCAGGTCCACAGATGAGATCTCTAATCATGTACAGTCACCTCAGGTGAAAAGGAACGTTTTATTTCATTAAATATCTTCATTTCATCATCTACATAGTCATACAGCTTACATGACATTTTCTAAGGAGGCTTGCTCTTTAAATCCATAAAATTTACATTTGGTTACCATAAGCAGTCCCATGAAGGAGCCATCCTGCTCAAATAATTCCATGGGTTGAGCCGTATCTCAGCTAATATCAATAGTTGCTTGCTAAGAAGTTTTCATTAACAAGTTTACAAAGATAATTAGACCAGAGCTCCTTTGCTTCACTCCCCCCTCACATCCTAAAGGGAGAGAAACAGTTTACAGCCTAATGAGGGCCGTAATAGACACATACACGTACAATTATAGTTGTTGTTAAGATTAAACAATTTAAGCATTTTCTTTGAAAGGTGAGTTTTTAGGTAGATTAGTATATTTTATGTAAAAGAATAAACACATTTTCATTATTGAATGATGAAGATGTCATGTAACTCACTGATGAAATTTGCTTTTGTATTCTTAACTTTAAATAGTTGAATATTACTTGTCTCATCTGTGTGTTTTTGTTTGATATATGGCTCCCATAAATTGAATGTTTTTATATTACATATAAAGGAATAATAGGTAATACAATTTGCAAGCCCCTGAATATTCTAAGACCAAAAGCAGAACATTAATAAAGATATTCCATGCTGTACTGTCTTAAAATGGTGATTATTTAGTCTGATTTTTTAAAACAATTTCTAGTTTATACCTTGTTAAAATGGAATCCATAAATGTGTTAAGATACAAATGTATCAGGCTTAGCAATAAAATCGGCTTTACTTCACATTGCACATGCCAAATGAAATTAGTCTTACATTATCCAATTATTTTAATGTTATTTTAAAACAATTTTAATTGGTTTTAAGTAGGATTCAGGGATAGAGTTACTTAAGTGTAATGATTCTATTCTGTACAAACCTGATTTCTACAATGTCCTTTGTCATTTCCTCTTCAAGAATAACGAAGCTGATGGCATTTGTTCTTCATTTAAGTAATCTTAATAATTGTTTTCATCATCGTAGCATGCAGTCTCTTGCTTTTTGTTGGGATAAAACCATAAATTTCCCTTCATTTTTATCAACCTCATCTTCTAAGAAAAAATAATTGACAGTTGTCCTTTAACAATGCCTCAGGAATACCAAGAAGCACATGTTCACATAAGGAAGGGAAAATAGAACTTCACCTTATGTTTTAATAGCCAAATTAGGCTCACTCTTTGCATTTTATTACTCGTGCATTTTGGTAATTCAGTTACGGGCTTAGTAGTCAAAGCCTTTAGCACTTGATTGACACACAGTACATGGCATAGTACTTGTCACAAAATATTAGCTATTATTAAAAACTTTTTTAAAAAGGACAGTAGTTAATAAAATCATCAGAGCAAAGATCGCAAGAGAAAATTATTTCAAAATCTTTCTCTATATACTTTGAGAGAGATTCTTTGTGGTAACTGCAAATTATGTTCAACATGCCTGATTTGGAGGCATGTGCTAGGAGAAGATAATGCTTTTATTTTAACCCTGGTTAATTTTATTAATACCTAGAAAAGGACGGCTAAGTCAAAGTTTTCCTTAAACAGATCCCAAATAGTTTAAACATTTACTTTTATTTAGTCAGTTCGGAAATTTCCCTTAAAGTGTTGAGATATCTTCCTTAGAGAAATGCCTACTTAGCTCTTTTGCCCATTTTTTAATTGGGTTGCTTGTTTTCTTCTTGTAAAGTTGTTTGAGTTCCTTATATATTCTGGATATTAATCCTTTGTCAGATGTATATTTTGCAAATATTTTCTCCCACTCTGTTGGTTGTCTTTTAACTCTTTTAATTGTTTCTTTTGCTGTGCAGAAGCTTTTTAGTTTGATATAATCCCATTTGTTTATTTTTCCTTTGGTTGCCCGTGCTTTTGGGGTCGTATTCATGAAGTCTGTGCCCAGTCCTATTTCCTGAAGTGTTTCTCCTATGTTTTCTTTAAGAAGTTTTATTGTTTCAGGGTGTATATTTAAATCCTTAATCCATTTTGAGTTGATTTTAGTATACGGTGAGAGGTATGGATCTAGTTTCATTCTCCTGCATATCGATATCCAGTTATCCCAGCACCACTTGCTGAAGAGGCAGTCCCTTCCCCAGTGAATAGGCTTGGTGCCTTTGTCGAAGATCAGATGGCAGTAAGTGTGTGGGTTGATTTCTGGATTCTCTATTCTATTCCATTGGTCAGTGTGTCTGTTTTTATGCCAGTACCATACTGTTTTGGTTATTATAGCTTTGTAGTATAGCTTAAAGTCAGGTAGTGTTATGCCTCCAGCTTTATTTTTTTTGCTGAGCATTGCTTTGGCTATTCGTGGTCTTTTATTGTTCCATATAAATGTCTGAATAGTTTTTTCCATTTCTGAGAAAAATGTCTTTGGAATTTTGATGGGGATTGCATTGAATTTGTATATTACTATCACCACATTGAGATATCATCTAACCCCAGTTAGGATGGCTAAAATCCAAAAGACTATGAATGATAAATGCTGGCGAGGCTGCGGAGAAAAAGGAACTCTCATACATTGTTGGTGGGACTGCAAAATGGTGCAGCCTCTATGGAAAATGGTATGGAGGTTCCTTAAACAATTGCAAATAGATCTACCATACGACCCAGCCATCCCACTGTTGGGAATATACCCAGAGGAATGGAAATCATCAAGTCGAAGGTATACCTGTTCCCCAATGTTCATCGCAGCACTCTTTACAATAGCCAAGAGTTGGAACCAGCCCAAATGCCCATCATCAGATGAGTGGATACGGAAAATGTGGTACATCTACACAATGGAATACTACTCAGCTATAAAAACGAATGAAATACTGCCATTTGCAACAACATGGATGGACCTTGAGAGAATTATATTAAGTGAAACAAGTCAGGCACAGAAAGAGAAATACCACATGTTCTCACTTATTGGAGGGAGCTAAAAATTAATATATAAATTCACACACACACATACACACACACACACACAAACGGGGGGGGGGAAGAAGATATAACAACCACAATTATTTGAAGTTGATACAACAAGCAAACAGAAAGGACATTGTTGGGGGGGAGGGGGGGAGGGAGAAGGGAGGGAGGTTTTGGTGATGGGGAGCAATAATCAGCTACAATGTATATCGACAAAATAAAATTTAAAAAAAAAAAAAAAAAAAAAAAAAAGTGTTGAGATATAAGCCAAGGGAAAAAAATGCAAGTGTCTGGAATAGGATAAAGTACCACTTTTCCCGCAGTTTTGTGACTAAGGTAGCCAAATGTCAACCTTTCTTAAATTGGTCATTGAGGTATCCGACAGAGGAAAGAATGACAAACGATGTGGGAGAAGGACTCCAGCCCTTTTTCTCCATGTCCTGCCAACTGCTAACCCTCTAAGAACGGTGCAAGTGCATAGGTTGGGGAATATGTGATGTGATGTTATAAAACTTATACACAAAAATGCCAGAAATCTTTGCCTATATTTGATTAGATATCTGCCTTCCAGCAACAGTTTAAGGTGTGTTAATGTTTCCTTGAAGAAAAATTTTTAGAAAGACAAGAAAACTATATAAGATCTAAATTTTTTCCTATCAGTTAAAATATTTTTTTCAAAAGATGGTTCAGTGTAAAACAGTTAAAAGGACAAGAATGTAACAGTACAGACCCAAATGGTTTTTGTTAGTTCATTTCAGAGCAAGTATCAAAATTTTCAGTACATTTTACAATCTTGGGAGGTTAGACCAACATTGGTAATTAGTTAGGTAGATGGATAACCTGTTTCAAAGTTTTTGTTTGCTTGTTTTTGTTTTTTTTATTTTTTATTGCATGTTAAAATTTGAGTTTCTCTGGTTGGCATATCCCTCGAATTGAGTTGCTTTGTGTGCCTGAAACAATATATTAATTTTAACTTTCAAATAATTGTTTATTTTTTCTTTGGCAGATTCATGCAACATTAATAGTAAATCAATGTGGTGTTATGGGCTGTTGTGTGGTTAACAATTTGGATATGTTTTCTAGCCTGGTGAAGTTTTCACTTCAGTGTGGGGCAGAGTTAGCCAAAACACAGACATAAAGTAAAAAAAACCAGTAAATTCTATGGAAGAAAATAGGAGTGTTCTAAGAGAATATAACAGGAAAACCCATTTACTTTGTAGAAATTAAAGTAGGCTTTTCTGAGAAAGTGACATTTTAGTTGAAATTGGATGAATCATTAAGATTTAGACTAAAAGTGGGATGAAGAGCATTCCGGGAAATGGAAAAGGTATGTACCCCTGTTATGGAAAAATCTTGGTCTATTGGAGAAGTAGAAAAAAAGCCATGAGTCTAGAATTTGATTAAGGTCAATAGATAAGGTGGAAATGTCAGATCAGGCTCCCATTAGTTTGGGCCTGTGCAATAATCAAAGCTGTTTTATTTTATCCTTAGCAAAATGGAAACTCTTTATATGTTTAAAGAAGGGCAATGATGTGATTACTTTTAGTTCTAAAATAATTACTTGAGTTGCTGGAAAGAAATTGGATTGGAAGCAGGCAGAAGAATAATGGAGAGTCTAGTTCAAATTCCCTTATAATAATTTAAGAAGGACATGGTGTTAATTCGGACAGACGGAGTGGCACTGGAAGAGTGAGGCATGCAGATTTGAGATTAAGTCCCCCCTCCCTAGGCTTTCTTCAAATGTTAAAGAGTTACTAAATTTACATTTAATAAATTTGTACATTTTAAATGTAAAGATTGATAAAAGGTGTTTTACTTTTTTTCCTCCAGAAATGCATGCTTATATTTCTTTTATTTGACTTACTGTGCCAGGGAGACCCTCCAGTACCTTGTTACATAGAAGGACTGAGAGTGGATATTCTTGTCTTTTTCCTCCCCATAGGTGAAAAACAATTGGATCTTTCATCATAGAATATTAAGTTAACTGTAGATTTTTCACAGATTCATTTAACCAGAGTGAGGAAGTTATGTCCTATAACAAGGTTTTACCATGAATGGGTGTTTCCTTTTTTGCAAACATCTTTCCTGCATCTATTTCATGAGTTATATTGATTAATTTGCAAGTTTTATATTTACTCTGCATTTCTGGATAAATGAAACTTGATTGTGATGTATAATCCTTTCTTTTAAAAAAAATAATTAATTAATTTTTGAATATTCATGAATATTCAATTTTATGATAGAATAATGATAGATGGTGGTAGATTAATGATAGATTAATTAATTATGAATATTCATGAGATACAAAGCTAATTGTTTCCCTTCATGCCCATGATGTGAGGGCCAGAATCATACTGGGGGCATACCCATTACCAGAAATTACTTTTGTACCCCAAGTCCCCCACCCAATTATCCCCAACCTCCCTCCCCCTCCCCCTTCCCCCCCACTCCACTTTATAGCCCTAGGAATGTTCTCTCCCTTTGTAAGACCTACACACTACTGTGGTCTTTTCTTCCTTCCTTTCCCTTTTAGTTCCCACATATGAGTGAGCACATGTGGTATTTATCCCTCTGTGCTTTGCTTATTTCACTCAAAATAAGTTTCTCCAGGTTCATCCATGTTGTTGAAAATGGGAGTATTTCATTCTTTTTTATGGCAGAGTAGTATTCCATGTTGTATTTATACCACAGTTTCCTTATGTAGTCATCAATCGACGGACATTTAGGTTGGTTCCATATCTTGGCTATTGTAAACAGAGCTGCAGTGAACAGGGGAGTGCAGGTATCCTTTCGACATGATGATTTCCTTTCCTCTGAGTATATACCCAGAAGACAGATTGCTGGATCGTAAGAAAGATCTACTTGTAGTTGTTTGAGAAACCTCCATACTGTTTTCCACAGTGGTTGTACTAATTTACAGTCCCACCAACAGTGTAGGAGTATTCCCTTCTCTCTACACCCTTGCCAGCATTTGTTATTCACCGTCTTTTGGATTATAGCCAGTCTAACTGGGGTGAGGTGGTATCTCAATGTAGTTTTAATTTGCATTTTCCTGATGACTAGTAATATTGAGCATTTTTTCACGTATCTCTTGGCCATTTGTATGTCTTCCTTTAAAAAATGTCTATTCAGCTCCTTTGCCCATTTTTTAAATTGGGTTATTTGGGGTTTTTTTTTTACTGTATAATTGCTTGAATTCTATGTATATTCTGGACATTAAACCCTTGTTGGATGCATAGTTAGCAAAAATTTTCTCCGACTCTGTAGGTTGTTGTTTTACTCTGTTGATTGTTTCCTTTGCTGTGCAGAACCAGAACATTTTTAGTTTGATATAGTCCTATTTGTTTAATATTTCTTTTGTTGCTTGTGTTTTCGGGCTCATGTTCATAAAGCCTGTGCTCAGACATATTGCTGAAGTGTTTCACCTATATTTTCCCTTAGTAATTTTACAGTTTCAGGTCTTATACTTAAGTTTTTAACCCATTTTGAGTTGATTTTAGTGTATGGTGAGAAATACATGTCTAGTTTCATTCTTCTGCATATGGATATCCAGTTTTCCCAGCACCACTTGTTGAAGAGGCAGTCTTTTCCCCGTGTAGATTTTTGTTGCCTTTGTCCAATATCAGATAGCTATAAGCCTGAGGGATGATTTCTGCATTCTCAATTCTACTCCACTGGTCTGAATCTCTATTTTTATACCAGTACCTTGCTGTTTTGGTTACAATCGCTTTATAGTATAATTTGAAGTCAGGTAGTGTTATGCCTCTGGCTTTAATTATTTTGCCCAGGATTTCTTTGGCTATTCAGGGTCTTTTGTTTTTCCATATGAAAGGTAAAATCATCTTTTTCCATTTCTGTGAAGAATGTCACTGGTACTTTGATGAGATTGCATTGAATCTGTAGATCACTTTGGGTAGTAAAGACATTTTCACAATGTTAATTCTTCCAATCCAAGAGCATGGAATATCTTTCCATCTTTTCAAGTCTTCTTTAATTTCTTTCAGAAGTGGTTTGTAGTTCTCATTGTAGAGGTCTTTCACCTGCTTGGTTAAATTGATCCTTAGGTATCTTCTTTATTTTGTGGCAATTGTAAATGGGCTTACTTTCCTTATGTCTCTTCCTATTAATTCATTATTTAAGTATATAAATGCTACTGATTTGGGGGCATTTATTTTGTATCCTGCAACATAACTGAAGTTATTAACTAGCTCTAGTTTTTTGATAGAGTCTTTAGGTTTTCTATATATATGATCATGTCATCTGCAAATAGAGAAAGTTTGACTTCCTCTTTTCCAATCTGGATTCCCTTTATTTTTTTCGCTTTCCTGATTGCTCTGGCTAATACCTCTAGTAGTATGTTTAATAGAAGCGGTGAGCGTGGGCATCCTTGTCTTGTTCCTGTTCTTAAGGGAAAGGCCTTCATTTTTTCCCCATTCAGAATGATACTGGTGGTGGGCTTGTCGTAAATGACTTTTATTGTGTTGAGATATTTTCCTTCCATACCTAATTTGTTGAGAGTCTTTATCATGAAGGGATGTTGCATTTTGTCAAATGCATATTCAGCATCTATTGAGATAATCATATGGTCTTTGTCCTTGAGTTTATTGATGTGATGTATCACATTTATTGACTTTCATATGTTGAACCATCCTTGCATCCATGGGATTAATTCCATTTGATTATAGTGTACAATTTTTTACATATGTTGCTGTATTCTGATTGCTAATATTTTGTTGAGGACTTTAGCATCTAGCTTCATCAAGGATATTGGCCTATAATTTTCTTTTTTTGTTGTGTCTTTATCTGGTTTTGGTATCAGAGTTATGTTGGCCTCACAAAATGAGTTTGGGAGAGTAGTGTCTGATTCAATTATTTGGAATAGTTTGAGGAGAATTGGTATTAACCCCTCTTTAAAAGTTTGATAGAATTCAGCTGTAAAACCATCAGGACCCAGGCTTTTTGTTGTTGGAAGATTGCTAATTACTGCTTCAATCTCCTTGCTTGTTATTCGTCTGTTCAGGTTTTCTGTCTCTTCTTGGTTTAGTCTTGGTACTTTGTGTGTGTCTAAAAACGTATCCATATCTTCCATATTTTCATACTTGCTGTCATACAGTTGTTTATAATAGTCTCTAATGATTCTTTGTATTTCTGTGGTATCGGTTGTAATGTCTCCCTTTTCATTTCTGATTTTTGTTATTTCAGTCTTCTCTCTTCTTTTTTTTTTTTTTTTTTTGTTAACCTAGCTAATGGTTTGTCTATTTTATTTACCTTCTTGAAAAACCAAGTTTTTATGATCTTTTCTACTGTTTTTTGGGTCTCTATTTCATTTAGTTCTGCTCTGATCTTAATTATTTCTTTCCATCTACTAACTTTAGGTTTGGATTGTTCTTGTTTTTTAAGTTCTTTGAGGTGTAGTGTTAGGTAGTTTATTTGAAGTCTTTCCATTCTTTTTATATAATCATTTATTGCAATAAATTTTCCTCTTAGTACTGCTTTTGCAGTATCCCACAGGTTTTGGTGTGATGCATCTTTATTTTCATTAGTTTCTAGAAACTTTTTGATCTCCTGTTTAATTTCTTCTTGGACCCATAGGTCATTCAGTTTTAGGATCCCACCCCTGACCCCAGCAACCTCATCCAATTTAGCCAACTTTATCTGAGGAGTTGCTGAGCACCTCATTGTCTCCCTCAAAATCCAAGGTCCTAATCTTCATCCCAAATCCTGCCCATGGTCACCAGTCTAAGCTGAGGAGCTTCAGAGCACCCTATGCATCTATCAGGCCACCAGATTCTGGCCAGGGCACTAGTGAGCCTACCCAGGTAGCCCACTCAAGCTGAGGAGCAACAGAGCATTACGATGCTTCTCCTGAGAGCTTAAGACCTTGTCCATGACATCTGTAATCCAGCCTAGTGTCTCCCAATTCAGCAAGAAGCTGTCAAACTCTCAAGCACATAGGCTACAGAGGTACTTACAGACAACTCAGACCTTGAATGCAGTCAAAGAAATCACACAGAGACTACACTACTGTGTTCCACCCAGAACGAAACCTAAACACGTTATGAAACTGTCACTGTAGAGCACATCTACAGGAAAGAGTCTCTCCAATCAAAAGCTACTTCAGAATATTAGAAAAAGTGACTATTCCACCAGAGGTTCAGACATCAATGTAGAGATACAGGAAACATGACAAAACAAGGAGTCATGACACCCTCAAAGGAATACAATAATTTTGTAGTGCTAGACCCCAAAGAAAATATAACCTATGAAATGCCTGAAAATAAATTCCAAAGAATAATTTTAGGGAAACTCAATGAAATGCAAAAAAATACAGATAGAAAACACAAAAAAATGAGAAAAACAATTCAGGATCTGAAGGACAAATTCAACAAAAAGAGAGATGTCATAAAAAAAAACCAGAAATATTGGAACTCAGAAATTCATTCAACAAAATAAAAAATACAACTGAGAGCTTAAGCAACAGGTTAAATAAAACAGAAGAAAAACTTTTGAACTTTTAGACAGGCTTTTTGAAATAACCCCGTTGGACCAATAAATAAAAAGGAAAAAAATTTAAAAAAAGAAGAAGGCCTATGAGATCTATATGACAGCCTTAAATGTACAAACATCTGAATCATGGATGATATTATTAATGACTTGCTCTTATTGCTTAATTTTTTTTAACTACTAAAAAGTGTTTTTTGATGAAGAACACTAGCTTTTAAGAAGAACAGCATGCCAAACATTATATTCTCTTTCATTGAATTCTAGTGATAAAATATCTCTTGATGGGAGAGTGAAAAAAAATAGAAGTTATATGTATTTCCCAGAAGCAAATGGAGTATGTTGTAAGTGGGGGTATGTTTTATTTTCCAGGTATGTGTGTTGTTTTTCAGGATTGAGTACAGGCTAAGCTGTTCTTACAAACAGACCCTCAAATAGAGATGTGCAATCAAAGCAGAAGTGCATTTCCCTAACATGCCATTGTAGTAAAGTAGGTAGATAGGCAGTCATGCTCTACAGGGTCATTGGGGGAGGCACTGCAATAGCTATTTGCTTTTCTTTAAATATATCTCCAAACACTATAGTATCTCAAACATAATACTAGGTAAAAGAAAGTTTATATTAAACTGCAATTCAGAGTAATTAGTGTTGTGTAAATGAGATAGGCACATTTTTTCCACTGAATTTAACACCAAATAGTATACTGTATTAGATGAATTGCTCTTCAGCATTTAAAAAATTTCCTTTCATAAAAATATCATATTTATTTTTACAATCATAACAGAGTGAAGGTATACAAACATTTGTTATAAATCTGAGAAGAAAGAAAGAACTTGGTAATGTATATGCAGCACATTTGCTCTAATATCATTCTCAGAAATTATTCATCTGGTATTTGTCTGATTTTCATTGGCACTTTTAAGGGAGAGATTATGCTGGTTATACCAACACAAGCATTTAATTCAGCTGAATATGATGTGTCCCTATAAATGAGTATATTGCCAGTGTAGTTTATGTAATATTTTCCTGTCAGATTATATATTTTGATTTTATCCCCAATAATCTACTTTTAGTGTACAGACAAATGCACTTTTCTGTTACTTCCCAACTCAGAAACAAATTCAGAATCATTCTATCCTCAAAATAATTTTGTCCTCAAAAAATCATCCAATAAATATTTATTGAATGCCATCTATGCACTAAAAATTGTGTAAGGGACAGAGTGGGGCAGAATTGAAGAAAACATGCAATTTCTGCCCTCATGGAAATTATATTTTTAGGTGAGAAAACACAAATTCCATAAATATATAAAGTAGTCTTGTTTCTGTCTAAGTTCCACCTACAAGATGACATGTCAGAAAATACTTCTAAGAGATGAGGGATTGAGATATACCAATATCCCGGGAAGGAGTGTTACAGGGAGAAGGAACAATGAATGCTAATCTGCTGACATGGGAACAGGCTATGTGTGTTCAAGGCACAGTAGAGACTGTGATGGCCACTGAGAGTGAATGAGGAGAGAAGGTGAAGTCAGAGAGGTGAAGGAAATTAGTCACATCATATGCCACTGGAAGGTGTTTGGTTTTTACTCTGAATAAAGGGAGGTTGCTGGAGGGTTTTGAGAAATGGAGTGAAATGCCTTAAAAATGTCACTCTGCTGCTTTGTAGTGTGTGTTGTAACGGGACAGGGAGGCAAGCGTGGCAACCAGTTAAGAAGTATTATAATAATGTAGGAAAGAGACGATGAGAGACAGATGATAAATGATAGATAGGGAGATGGATACAGATACAGATAACAAAATGTCATCAGAGAGGCCTCTTGTTGACCTATATAAAGGCCGCCAAAATGAACTTTAAATGTTTTTAAATATTTTTTTAAATGTACACTAATCAAATGTCTCTTCTCTATTTTAGTCACATCTGGTCATTTTTCTTCTTTCATTAGGTCTGTAATAATGAAATTTTACTTTTTTAGGTTTTCTAGAGGCATTTAATTTTTAGAACAGCGCTATTCAATAGAACTTTTTGTGATGATGGAACTGTTTTCTGTGCTGTCCAACATGGTAGGCACTAGGCACCTATGAACACCTTAGGAATGCACCTTGTGCCCCTGACACCAGATTTTTAAATTAATTTAATTCATATTAATTTAAATTTAAATACACACATGGCTGGTGGCTACCTATTGGTTAATGCAGTTCTAGAATGCTGTGACGAGGTCCAGTGTGCAGAGAGATTGTGAACGGAAAATTCTGGAGTCCTAACAATTTTTAATCTGAATGGTGATTACAAGAGAGTTCACGTGACAATTTTTAGTCAAACTACACCTTTGTACTTTATGGATTATTCTGTATTTTATTATTAGACACACACACACAAACACAGACCAAGTTAACACAAAGCGAATAGGAGGTAAGAACGTGAAGATCAGCAGTGTTGATGACTTTTTGAAGAAGCTGAGCTATAAAGTCTAGAGTGATGGGAACCTGAAATTAAAAAGATATATTAATTCATCAGATAAGTTATTAATGTTTAATTAGGTTGATAAATTTATATGTTAACTAATGTATATAGTTTGTTGGCAAAGAAGATTTAGAACCTACAGGAGATATTCAGATTAAAGTTTAGAGCAAGATGCCCAAATAGAGCAAAATGAGATCGAGAGCAAGTACAGAGACCTCAGCAATGGACACTGTGCAACGCACTTTCTGTTGTGTTCAGTGGTAGATAAACTTATAGGTGAGTGATCAGAAGACCAGGGAGTTACACTCTAATAGTCTCTATTTTCTCTTTGTGATGGGAGACAATGATATCTTGATATGGGGGAATTATGAAAGGAGACTAAAACTACAACAATTATGGAATCTTTCACACTATGAAGAAGGCTGGGAAAGATTTTGCCTGGAAGGGATGGAATAGGCATTCCCCACTCAGTCAGATGATTTGGAATTTGCATGAAACTGAATTAACAGAACCACTTGCACAGAATAGTACTATTATGAAGCTGAATCTATTTAGTGTATTAGACATTTCAAAGAATTCTACAAGTGTTATTTGATTCTTGTATTACATAATTCCTTGCCTAAGGCAAGAATTTTTATCCCCAGCTCATTCAATGATGGTTACATTTGAAATGATTTGATTTAACTTGCCAAGATCAAACAATATCAAGCATCTGTTGTTAAAGCAGACCACTCATGCCACTCTGCTCATAGGACCTCCCCTGCCACCTTCATTCTATAACATCCATTAAGTAAAGGCTCTGTAAGGGCATTCTTCTTCATTTCCTGCCCCCGCCCCCACCTTGGGAAAGACATAATATGGTTTATAGATCAATGTAATCTAAAAGAGCTCAATAAAGTGTATAGCTAAAGAGATTTCAGTTTTGGTTTTCTTTTTCTTTTTTTTTTTTCTTTATAAGAATCAAATTTGCCTGTAGGTGTCTTACTGATATTGAAATTATGAACTGGTATATTAGACTATAGACTCAGAAAACAGACAGTGGGAGAAAGACAGGGAGTTACTGTGAACCACAAATGGAAAAAATATATATTAATTTGGTGAAAAGGCCATTAAGCAGTATTCCTCCTTCAGTGAGATACTTAAAGTGTCCCAAATTCAAAGGTACCTGTCTACACAATGAGTGTCTCCACCAATATGTGTTGAGTATATACTCAGTTTGAAATTAGCATCAACTGTCTTTCCTACCTGCTCATAAAGTCATAGTTTTGCAATTCTTAGGATGTGAAAAGATGTTTGGAGACTTCTGCACATAATTTAATTCAGTATGCACACGGTCAATGGAGCTAAAAGTGGTTAATTAGAAAATTTTATAACAAAACTTTGTAAATAATCAAGACTTTTTTCAAATTGGATTATAAACTAATAGGGTTAGATTTTAATTTATCCAGACTCAATGAAATCAAAGAAATTAATAATAACAGCAACCATACAAAATTGCTTCAGCTTGCTCATAGCACACTCTTGCTTTAGAATTTCTTTCACTATTCACTTAGTAAAATAATTTCTTAAAAGAGTTTTATTCACATTATTTATTTTTCTTACATTTAAACTCTAGAACTTTATTAACTACCCATGGTACTTGTTTAAAAATTTTCTTTTTAGTGGCTAAAATTCACATTTGTATGCACCGATGCCCAGTTTACTTTGCAACATAACATGTGTCTCTCTGTGAGTTACACATAGTGGTGCTGCCAACTCATTGTTTAATGGAATTAGCTGCTGCTCTGGGAATCAGTAATGGGATACCACTCATAAGCATTTTGCATTTAAATGTGATATTATTTGAAGTAAAGCTATCAAGTTCCAAATTTGTGTTGGTTTTCTTTATCGGTATTATTATTTGTCTTTCCCTCGGCAAATAAGAAGTCATTTTAATTAAAGAAGCAATCACATTACTATGTATAATAAGATTATTCTATAAAAAAATTCATTTAGTTTCAGAAGAGCTATTATGGCTTACACTACAAGTCACCGTTATGCAAGTAAATGACCTAAATAAAAACTGGGAAAATTCCCACTTAACAGGCCTTATGAAAATGTTTATATGGGTGTATTTAATCTTTAGATCATGTTGGGTGTGATTCTTCCTAGGAATGTAATAAGGTGCAATTAATTATTTTTAAAAAAGGAAAAAAGAAGAAAAAAATTTCCTCTCCACTAAAATAACATGTACCATCTGAAAATCTCTCTGATTAATATCTTAATTACTGTTTATGGTATGAGAACTCAGTGATGTGTGAAGGCAATGCTAACTTTAATTGATGAGATGCAGACGTCAATTTAATTGCCACATGGTATTTACTATTACTGACATGTTGATGCGGCACATTTGCATAATGACTTTTTAAAGCAAAAACACATATCTTTTTTAATGGAATGGAATGACTTCATTATTTTCTCAACCTCTACTTTCTTTTAAAAGATGTGCACTAGTTTACATGGGAACAAATTAGAAAGATCTTTACCGATGGTTGCTTGTAGCAGTCCAGCAGAACTCAAAATAGTTTAATGGTTTTTTATTCATTTATTCACTCATTCCATAAATATGTCTCCTGTGCTAAGTGAACGGGAAAGAGAAGTGAACTAGACAATATGATTGCTGAATTACTGAAGCCCTCAGTCTGCTGAAGGAAAGAGATATTTAAACAATCCTAAATAAATGTTCTAGTAAAAATTGGGTTAAGTGCTAGAAAAGAGAGCTACTAGGAACAATGAGCCTGCATGGCAGTCAGACCTAAACTATTAGGAGGAGTTGGGAAGGTCTTTCTGAGGAAGTAATATTTATTCATTTATTTTTCTTTTCTTTTTAAAAAGGTTTTTTCTTTTCTTATTGAAACACAATTGATTATACATATTTGGGGGGCACAGAGTTGAATATCAATACCTTTGTACAGTGTGTGATGATCAAGTCAGGACAATTAGCATATCCATCATTACAAAATATAATGATTTCTTTGTGTGGAGGACATCCCATCTTGAGGAAGTAATATTTAAATGAGCTCTGGAAGGTGAAATGGATAAACAGAAGATGGTATCTAGACTGTTCTGAAGAGAAAACAGTGGGTACAGAGGACCTAAATTGACCAGGCATGTGGCGTGTGTGAAGTGTAGCTGAAGATTGGGGATCAAGGGAAGATCACTATATGTGATGAGGACACACTGGAAGGCAGGGAAGGGTTTTACAGTTTATCAGTTACTTTCTTCCTCAACTTCTTTCCTTGGCTTCAAAGATTCCACAGTTGCTTGGTTTTCTCTTATTTCCCTCTTCTTGTTTTTATGCTTAATTCTCTAAATATTCCAGTTGTGTGGCGTCTAATCCTCCAACACATTCTATTCTATAAGTATATGTACTTTCTGATTATCTTCTTCAGTGTCCTGTCTTTTAATATTATTTATGTTACAATTACACTCTAAGAGGTGTGACTGGAGCCATGACCTCTGCCTTGAATCCCAACCTGCCCAGATGACAACTGCATTTCAGCATTTAATAGATACTTCAAATCCACCATGTCCAAATGAGAAATCTAGGTTTTCCCCCAAAGGTTCACAGTTTAGTAAAAAGTTCTACAATTCACTAATTACTTAGATCAATAATCTTGAATTATTCCTTAATTATCATTTCAACATCAAAATCCTTCAGCAAATTCAGTTATTTTGACCTCTAAAACATCACAAATCCAAACAGGTATATCCGCTGCTAACACCTGTAAGGACAAATAAACATTGAGGCTTTTTTTTACCTCTTAAAAATAAGGGAAAGAGACAGCCTCCTTCTTTTTTCGTAGAATTTTTCTTTGGGGGGGGTAAACTTGTAATTTAAATTATTTCTCTACTTCTTTGAGATGTACTTAAATCTTTTTCTATTAGTTATGAATATTCATGGGATACAAAGCTGATTGTCACTCCTGTCCATGTTGAATCTTTTTTTTAAAGAGTCTTTTGCCAGATTTGCAACCCAGGAATGTCTTTCTCAAGGGCCTGAGCACCAACTCTTTGAAATGTAAACATGAGAAGGAAGAGCACCCCTAGGTCCCACTTTCCAGGGAGAATAGGAGCCTAACTTCAGCTGGCCCGGGATCCTAGTTGAAAAGTACCTTCTGTCTTAAAGATATGAGTTTATTTTTTCTTTCTATAAGGCCAATTAACTAATACAGAGCGTCATCCCAATTACCAGGTAAATCTAAGATGAGCTACGTGGGACAAATGGTGCTGTCAAGTTGTTTTACTTGAGGACTAGCTGTTTATTGTGAGAACACGTGGTTAATGGGTTGTATCTGCTTGTCTACATAAAAGATGAGATTTGTTAGTCTTTGCAATCTCTTAGGAGATCGCTTGTGATGCATATCATATTGTGGTTTAATGCTTATTGAATTATGAGTGCTTTCTTTTTCTATTACTTTCATGGAGAGGTTTCTGGATTGGAAAAAAATTCTTTTTAGTTATATTTTCCTAACAATTTTGGTAACAAAAACAGGATGTATGTGGCATTTCCTGAAATGAGAGAACAAATGCAGGAAGGTCCGTGGCCACACAGAGTCAGGTAAGAGATTCTGATTTATAAAAATGTCTCCCTCCTAGTTTTACACTCTTTGAAATACTTGCCTATCAAACTACCCTTTCCAGATTCAAGATTTTAAGGTGGAATAAGCATGGGCAATACAGGCTCTGAAATTCCAGCAAGGTCACCTTATGGTTGGAAAACACACAAAGACAGGAATGTTGTCTGCAGGTCTCTCTCTTAAAGGGTTTCCATCTCTGTCACATTTGGAATGGCTACGCACATGAGAATGCAACCTGCGGTAGTCTAACAATGGCTCTCTAGATTTGGATAAATTAACATGTTTGCTGAGGTTTTTGGAAGAGCCTTATCTCAAGCAAATGAGTTACTAGTATTTATGAAATAAATATCATTCTATGAGGAAAGCTAGAAATGATTTAGATAGCCAGAGGGAAAGATTGAAAAAATAAAGTTACAGGAGGAAAAGCAAGAATTAAAGGCACTGTCCCTTTCACCGAACCTCCTCCTCCTTTCTCCGCTGTCCCAGCTCCCTCTGCTTCCCTTGCTTGTCTTTGTCCCTCCCTGCCTCAAGGTGACTCCTGAACATATTATCTGCTCTGTTTAAGGATGCAACATTTGTGTATCATGACCTAGCCTCAGGTCTACTTCATGTCTTAGACCAGATTCCACTTTTAAAAGTTCCTCATTATCCGCACACCACTGAGCTGAAAAGGCAGAAATGATAATAAGACGGGGTCATGAAATGCTTAAGGACTTGGATGAAATACTGTGACCCCCACATGAAGACAACAGAACCAAAAGTAACTGCATTAGTCACTTGGAAAGAGGCAATTAAACAAGGGCTGATGAATGTTAACAGGGAAAGGGGAAACAGTGCCATATAATTTTCTTTTTTTCTTGCCTCAATGTAGGGAAAACCAGCCCTTACCATTTGGATCCAAAGCAAAGCTGATGCCATTGAGAAGCTGTCCAGTACTCTCGGGTATTTCAGATGCCTTTCTCACCAGCTGGCATTACTCATTTAAGGGATTCTTTTCCCTGTGCCCCGGGAATTTGTGGAAGTACTCTGTGGCATATCTTCAGTCTACAGCCCTATGCTGGGGATCTGCACTGGCTACTGCATGAAATTCTGTAATTGGCAGACTTTGCTCCTTTGATAAAGTCCAGAGGAGCACATATCAAGGGGTATGGTGCCAAGGGAAGCCAACTCCCATGGCTATGGGTCAATGAGAAGTATTAGAGACCCGTTGAGAAGGGTTGCTAACAGCAGTACTGTTAGCTTTTCTCGTAAAGTTGAGCTCAGAGATGTTGCAGCAATGTACGTAGAAGACGGGTTAGTCCCTCACCAATCTCATCAGTGGTTTGTTGACTTTCTCAAAAAATTACTGGCATAGATCCAAGAGTAGATCAAAACTTCCCTCCAATCCTAACACTTTGTCTTGGCTCTCTTGTTCCTAGTTATGGGACAATGCACTGCTTATTGTGGATTCCTTGCACTTCAGTTGGCTTACATAAAAAGTTATTTTAAAATATCTCCTTAAATTACCCAATTTGAGTTTTGCCATATTGACAAATCACAGGATATATTTAAGGGCTGAATTTTAAGAAGAATTGTTATTCTTGCTTGATTATTTAATAAATATTTATAGAGAAACTGCTATGCATCAAAAACTCCTCTGGTTGAGCAAAAGAATCATGGAATATCTGTTCTCACAGAGCTTTGACTCTATTTGTAGTAGTACTTGGCCAGAAGCCTAGTAACATAAACAAGTTTTCAATGTTCCACTCTTTATATTCAAAATGAATAAAATACAAATTTTTTCCTAATTTATGAACAATAAGTTCTAGCATATAGTGTTACCAGCATATAGTGTTGAAATATTTTTTTATTTTCTAGTAGCTGATTTTATTCACAAGCTTCTCTTTTCAGTTTTACTATTTAATTGCATGGCCAGCTAGATATACTAAGAACTAAAGCAAATAGTTCAAAACTGTATAATGCCTAAAATATGATAGAAGTTTATTTTTTCTCCTATAGCAGTACTATGAGGTAAACAAGGTAACAAGGCAGTCCTGTGCCATGTATTCCATATTCAACTCCTGGCTTCAAAGTTTAATCTAGAAGTTGTCTTCAATCCAGCCAGCCAGAAAAGCAAAGGAAGCTGGAGGAACTTTGTATGGGCCATTCATGGAAATGGCATTTATCATAGTTCAGTGATAGGCAAGTACTCACTCATAGGGGCACTGCTAACCTTAAATGAAATGAGAAAGTGTAGTCTAGCTGTGTATCTAAGAAAGAAGAGAATGTGGGTTTCATGACCCAGCAATCTCTATGATATTGCAGATAGACAAGTAATATACACAGTACATCTAGATTTCAGGACTTTTGGAGGGTTTATGGAATGCTTCTATACCTACTTTGAGTAGAGCGCAGAACTTAAGACCAATGATGCCATATTCCTTGAGCCTTCCATATGTAAATAGGTTTTCTTGATTAAAATTTCAACTTCATGTTCTAGGTGACCTGAATTATAGTCATGCTCTATCTGACTGGAAAGAACAGAAATTCCCTTAAATATAAGAATTTAGTGTGATAATACACTGGAGAAGTGAACTAGCATGTGGGACAGCCTTATCATCAAGCCTCTGGGAGACCTGCAAGGGCATTTGGAGAGGGCAGCAGGGCCCTACTCTTTCCTCAGAGGCAGGCTTTCATAGCACCCTATTCTACAAGGGTGAAAACTGAAATATTTGACCACCAGTGAGGCTCAAGCCTTCATCAACCAGAATGCAGGCTTCTGGCTTTAACATATTAGTTCCTGGATATAGTACAGTGGCCGGGGCAGTCAGTGCCTCAGAGAAGCAGCTAAGTGCCAACCATTTGAATTTATTCCAATATTTGAATAACGTTGTGACCATGACCATGCGCGCCTTCTGAGTAGCAGCCCTGTGTTACTGACTCGGGTGTTCTTGTGATTTTCCTCTTCTCTGTTTCTCTCCTCTCTGTGTCTGTATCTGCTGACACTTCCAGTGGCTTTTCCTTGCTTCCCTTTTTCTACTTCAGGGTATTTGTACACCCAGCTTCCATCACCTCAGGGCTCCTATGGTTTTTTCTTATGTGCTTTATATGTGTTTCTGTGTATTTTTTGCCCAAGTTCCATGAAGAAGAGGGTCAGTTTTGTTTAATGTCTTACAATCAAGACAGAGAGTATATTAGGAAGAGTTTCATGCCACCTTATTTAGGCTAAAGATGATTGCCCTTTATTTTAAGGACTGATTCCCTAATTGTCTACTGCCACTCAGGCAGTGAGGTTGCACCACTTAAAGGAAAGCATCCTATGGCTGGCCACTCTTTTTAGCATGGAATGAACAGAACAGGCACCGTGAGTATCAGAGCTTCCTCTCCTGATCAAATATGCTCCTGTGCTCTATAGGAGTAATAAATCTTGCATTGTTACAGTATTATTTATTATTTTCCTTGTGATACATCAGCTAGCCAAGTAAATAATATTAAGAGATTTCAGCAGAAAACATTTTATTAAGTGTTCTCTAATTTCCTTTTTCTAAATTATTTCTGCAACCACGTTTGGCAGGAATGACTTTGGAGAGAGCAGAAAAAAAAAATCAAGAATGTCACCTTCATAGTGCTAAGCATAAAATTCTGTTAACTATTTTTACATTAATTATTCACTTGGGAACCAATTGAAAAAATAATTTACTGTGAATATGACCCATCACCATTGCTTTTCATACAATAAAGCCAGATTTATTTTTGTCTATACTATCCAACATTATTGGAAAGCTAACAGACAAGAAACATTAAAACAAACCCCAAAGGGTCAGTGAAATGGATTTATAGTTTATGGCTTCATGCCTACATTTTCAGACTGTCACTAATGTGGCAATTACACTCTAATGACATTTTACGAAGTGAAAGCCAAAAATATAATTCAGTTTTGTATAAATTAAAACAAATGAAATGGCTTTCAATTTCGCACTGTTGACATCTTTCTTCAGAGAATCATTTTTATAATAAAAATATTCAGATTATTCAGGGGAAAAAGTATATTCAAACTTAATTTATCACCTCTCGGGTTGCAAGAGCCATAAATTCCAAGTAGAAAGATCCATGTAAGACTCACTTAAAAAAGAATTAACTCTACCTCAAAGACAAGAATTATGATTTTTTTATGTTTAAGTTGGCAATATTTTTTTATTAAAGAACTATGAGATTTATTTTCTGTTGCTAATTGGCATTTTATATCTGAAGGCAATCTTGTTGAAATTAATTTACTTACATACATGTACTTGTGTGTGTGGGGTGTGTGTGTGTGTGTGTGTGTGTGTGTGTGTGTGTGTATATATATATATATATATATACCTATTGCCTTTATAACAAACAAGATAACTTTATATCTCTCTCTTCACCTTGCCAGTGAATATTTATATTAGGCTTTTATAGCCTAGACACTGAGATTTTATCCAAGATTTTAATAAGAAATGATTGTTTGAAGTTTCCAGAAAGTTATTATTATCCTGATAGTACTTCCAGGAACCCAGAAGACTCTGAGTAATACATAAGTTACATAAGGAAGAGCTTTTTATTTTTTACCAAATTTTGATTAGACATGTGAAGTTATGAGACGTTCAATTTTTGCCTCATGCTAATGCTATTTATTGAAGTATTCATAATGATTTTTTTTTCAGAGATTTGCTACCAAAGAGTTATTTTCACTCTCCTTATGACATTCTCATTTGGCTTCTTAGATTTCAATCTGATCTCTCTTCTGGTGGCTCCCTTGGCAGCTCTTTTTTCTTCCAAATCTTTTAGTGCTAGTTCATAGTTCACATTTCCCTAGTGTATCAGGTGTTTTTCTTTCATTCTTGTGTAAAAAGAATTGTATATATACAAGAAAGATTTAACCAACAGTTTACCTCTATGGGTGGATTTTGCTCTGTTATTTTTTTTCTTTTCTTAACTTTTAGCAATGTGAACACATATTTTTCTTTTGATTATGTGGATATCTGCTTAATACCATATTGTACTACGTAATAGTGTCTCTGTTAAGCTTAATCACAGAATGGACTCACTTGCAGCAAAACTACCTGTTTGCTTAATAATAAAACTTATTTTCTGCTTTATTAACATACTCTGATCTGGTGAAAACAATGATAGATTACAATCTCTCCAGTAAAAATGTCACTGACCAATGTTTTCAATAATTAATTTATTTTAAATGCTTTTGTTCATATAGGTGGGTTAAAAAGACCAAGTCATGGCCATCCTTGGCCTAAACACAGAAGCCTCAGTTCACTTTTTATTACAAACTCCTTTTTTTTTTGGACAGTTTTTTATTGAAAGATAATTGATTATATATATTCATGGAGTACGGAATTGAATATTAATACATGTGTACAATATGTGGTGATCAAATCAGGATAATTAGTATACTCATCTTTACAAAATGTAATCAGTCTTCATGACCCTTAACTAGTTTCTTACCAACATGCCCTCTCCCTCCCCCTTTCCCACCTCTAATAGCCAGTTCTGTTCTCTCTTTATTTTTGAAAGTTTAATATATTATTGTGATTCTCTCTCTCTCCCCCCCCCCCCCGCCTTCCTTCCTTCCTTTCTTCTCCCACTTATGAGTGAGAACATGTGGTATTTCTCTTTCTGTGCCTGGCTTATTTCACGTAACATAATTTTCTTTAAGTTCATCCGTGTTGCTGCAAATGGCAGAATTTCATTCCTTTTTTATGCAAAAGTAGTATTCCGCTGTGAATATATGCCACACTTTCCTTATCCAGTCATCTGTGAATGTTTGTTTCGGTTGGTTCCAACTCTTGGTTATTGTAAATAAAGCTGCAACAAACACGGGGCTGCAGGTTCCCCTTCAACATGATGATTTCCATTCCTCTGGGTATATACCCAGCAATGGGATTGCTGGGTCATGTGGCAGTTCTACCTGTAGTTGCTCAAGGAACCTCCATACTGTTTTCCAGGATGGCTACACTAATTTACAGTCCCACCAACAGTATAGGAGGGCTGCCCTTTCTCCACATCCTCACTAGTATTTGTTATTCTCTGTCTTTTTGATACAAAGAACAACTTTTGATGAAGTACAACAATGGCTAAAAAGCCCAAAGCAAAATGAAGTTGGTATATAATCAGAGCAGAGCCTATCAATAATAAAAATACAAGCAGGAGAAAGAAACTATACAAAGTGCCCATGTGTCAAGAATTGTATCATATGTGAACTCATGGAATCCCAACAAGACAAACATGGTGCGTCGAGACCACTGATCCTGTAACTTCCTGAGAAATTGTTATAATAAGGGAAAGAAAGTAAAACTTGAAATTTTCTATCATTAGAATTCTTGCATTTTGTAATACTTCTATAAGAAAATAGTGAAGCAATTCCTCTCAATGCCACAGATAAGAAAGAAAGGTTATAAAAAAGTAATCTTAGAAAAAAGGAGAGAAGCAAGTCTATTACAGAAGAGAAGCAGTGACTAGGCTTTGTCCAAGAGGTAAGATAATTGACAAAGCTTTTTTTGTCTAGGATTTAGCAGTTGGGGGGTGGAGTATAGCTGAGTAAGAGTGTCTCAGTTATTTTAAACAGTTCTAGAAGAACATCCAGGCCAGTGACAGAAGCCAGCCCAATGTCTTGGGGTCCTGGGAGATGAGGGCCATGGGCCCTAGCCCTGCCCTCACCGCTGCCACTGCTAGCGCATCATATGCAAGCCAGTGACACAAGCCAGCCAAATGCCCAATGTCAGGGGGTCCTGGGAGACAGAAGTCATGAGCCCTGGCCCCACCTCCACGTCCCGCACATCCAGGCCAGCAACGGAGCCTGCCCGGGGATCCTGACAGACCTGGGACAGGACAGCCCCATCCCCGCCCACAACCAGATCCTGGTGTGTGACTCATCTGCTCATGTCTTTCACCAAATTTCAGTTTAGATTTTTCTAATTTATTTTTAAGAGCTCTTTTTTCAATAAGGATATTAATCTTTTATATTAAAATAAACAAACAGATAGATAGATAGATAGATAGATAGATAGATAGATAGATAGATAGATAGATAGATAGATAGATAAAGGAGAGAGAAAATAATGGTTACCAGAGACTGGACACGGGCAGTGCATGGGAAGATAATGGGTGAACTAACAGGTACATAACTATCCCGCCTAAGTGAATCATTGTGCAAGATAGGCATGTATTGAAACAACTTACCATACCCCACAAAAATAAATGTAAATAAAATTGAATTTAAACAGAAAACAAAAGCAGTTCTAGGAGAGAAATCTGATCAGTAGGGATGGTCATTTCTATGTAACTTTCTTGTACCTAATGTAACCTAATTGTTACTTATGTTACCAACGTAGAAAAAACTATTGAAAATTTCCTCTAGTTTGGTTGGTATCTGCAACTTGGAGCTCTGAACTTTTATTACTTTAAAAATATAAACTAATAATTAATTTGAGATCTGTCAAGAAGAATTTGAGGCATCCTTCATTTTTTACACCAGATTCTCCTAAAACTTTTGAGAAGAGTGGTATTTTGATACACACACACAGCTATAATAATATGTAGAGCTCACTTTACATATATAATATAGAGAGCCCATTATCTATCTATCTATCTCTCTATCTCTCTATCTATCTCTCTATCTATCTATCTACACACACATTGAGTAATTTAAGAAAAAAATGAAGGCAAAATTCAAACTGTGAAAGACATATATTGCATATTTTATTTTATAATTGTGTCTATTATTTTATATTATGTATAATTTGCATCATGTATTATTTATCGTGTATTATCTATAATAATTTCAGAAAACAAGGACACTCTCATTTCACTGCTACATGTGCAGAATTAATTTTATTCTCTTCTTTCCTCTGTAGCCTAGGATGTGTCCCTTATCTTATTGATGCTTCCTCACTCCCATTATACCACATCCAACCCATTCCATCTTTTCAGTAACCTTCTATTGCTTATTCTTTCCTTTACTGTCAACTTTCCCTTTCTATTGGATCTCTCCCAAGAGCAAATTCTAAATAGTAACTCTAAATAGTTTTTGGTCTTTCCATTCACCCAAATTCCCTAAATCTGCCACCCTACCTCTCTAACTCCTTTCACTGAAAACTTCTTCCTGTTCTTGCTAATTTCATATTTACTCTTCATTCTGCTCCTTTCTGGTTTCTATACCAACAGACCCACTAAAACTGCTCTTGAACTTTTTACCTATTAAACCATGTTACTAAATTCGATCAGGTTGGAGGCCTTATATTGCTTGAATTCTCAGGATAACACCATACAATTAATAATGTGTCCCTCAAAACACTATTTATTGGCTTCTATGTCACTACATTTACGTATTTTCTGACTCTATCAACTCCTCATATTTTTGCTGACATCTCTTCTATTTTATCATAAATAATAGAGATTCCCAAAACTAGGTTTTTGCCTTTTTTATCATGCTCAACTTTCTCATTTGCTTAAATACTATCATCATTTCAATTGCTATTTCCATATTTAACTGCTAAATTAACATCACTATTTGTATATCTCAAGGGAAAATCAAAACGAATATGTTCAGAACTGAACTCTTGATATTGCTTCTGAAATCTTTTTTAGTTTTTCCCAGTAATTTCTTTCTTTTTTTATTGCATTTAACAACTATAATTTCCTAATTTAAAAAATTAAATTAAGAAAAAAATTAATTATACATATTTATGGCATACAACATATTTCGATACCTGTATATATTGTGTAATGATCAAATCAGAGTAATTAGTATTTCCATGATTTTAAGCATTTATCATTTCTTTTGATGAGAACATTGAAAAACCTCTTTTCTAGCTCTTTTCAAATTTACGATACAGTATCATTAACTGCAGTCATCCTACTATGCACTTTAACACCAAAACTTATTTCCCCTGACTGTGGCTTTGTCCTCCTGACTGATCTCTCACCACCACCCCATTTCCCCTACCCCACCCATGGTCTGGTAACCACCATTCTAACTCTCTACCTCAATGAGAATGTTTTTTAGATTTCACATAAAAGTGAGATCGTGTGATTTTTCTTTCTGTTCTTGGCTTATTTCACTTAGCATAAAGTCCTGCAGGTTCATACATGTTGCTGAAAAAGACAGGATTTTATTTCATTTTTATGACTGAATAGTATTTCATTGTGTTTATGCACCACCTTTTCTTTATCCATTCATCCATCCATTGGTGGACATTTAGGTTCATTCCATGTCTTAGCTATTGTAAATAGTGCTGGTATAAACACAGGAGTACAGATATCTCTTAGGAATACTGATTTCATTTTCTTTGCATATATACCAGTAGTGGGATTGCTGGATCATATGGTGGTTCTATTTTTAATTTTTAGGAACCTTCATACTGCTTTCCATAATAGAAACTAATTTACATTCTCAACAGCAATCTGTGAGGGTTCCGTTTTCTCCACATCCTCACCAACACTTGTTATCTTTTAATTTTTTGATAGGAGTCATTCTGACTGGTGTGAAGTGATATTTCATCGTAGTTTTGATTTGCATTTCCCTGATACTTAGTGGTGTTGAACATTTTTTAATATATCTGTTGGCCATTTCTATGTCTTCTTTTCAGGCTTTTGCCCATTTTTTAATTGTTATTTGTTTTTCTGTTGTTGAGTTTTTTGATTCCTTTTATATTTTGGACATCAACCCTCTATCATATTTATTGTTTACAAATATATTCTCCCATTCTGTAGGTTGTTTCTTTGTTCTGTTGATTGTTTCCTTTGCTCTACAGAAGTTTTTAGTTTGATGTAGAGTAAATTTCAACTTCATGCTTCTAAGTATTTATGCCCCCAAAGTGGCCATCTTCCTTCATACCTGTCTCAATCTCACCTGCCACTGGTAACTGTCCCCCCAATACCTAATCTGTAAACAAGTTTTAAAATGTATGTAATTAAGATAGACTATGAATCTTTCATTTGCATTTATCTCTACTGTGTTACCCTAGTTCAAGCCAATACCATCTGCCTAGTTTTCTATAATAGGAACTTTACCGGTGTTTACAGTTTCTTTCTTGCCACCTTTGCTTTTTTGTCTTAAACTGCCTTTCCAGAAAAGCTGAAGTAAAGTTCTTAGTATAAAAATTAAATTATATAATGCCCCTCTTCAAATTCCTCAATGGCTTCTTTTTTTCCATTATAAAATGCAAACTTGTTAACATTGTCAGTAGGATCCTGTGTCCTCTGGTTCTGCCCAGTCTCTCTCTAATATCTTCATGTGCCACTCACTGCCTATCAGCTGCCTTGACATTCCTTCAGTTTCTTAAATGAACCAAACTTTTCCATGCCATGGTTTCTGAACATCTGTTTCTTATTGAAAAGCATTCTTCACAGATATTCTTTGTTTCAGTTCTGCTCAATTCCATGTCTCATCATAAATTTTCTTCAATGAGACCTTGCCTAATTTTCATCTAATTTAGCTCCTTCTGTTAGAGTGTCTATTGCCTTCTACAATTTTTCTTCACAGTACTCATTATCACTTTTTCTTCTTACCTAATCATCTAGTTTTGGGGATATTAAAAAGAAATCTACACTCTCTCTTAGGGTATTAGTTTCAGAAGTCAGGGACTGTGTCTTTTTTTAATTATGGTATAATCTCAGCAAGTGATTCAGAAACTCGATTATAGATGGAACTTGGTAACTTGTAGCTAATCATATACCTTTATGTATACAGAAAGAGGTAAATGTGTCTAGTTAATAAACATCAGCCATGTTTTTAAAAATTAATAATCAAATGAATTAAAATGAAAGGAGATAGTATGTTTTCATCTATTATAACAGAAAATATGTGTTTTGTCTTTGGTAATATTAAGGATGTTATTATACTAGCATTACAAATTCCATTACTTCATTCCCTTGTTCATAATTTTCCTGTACATTTATTGAGTTCCTTCTGTATACCAGAGCCCAGGAAAACAGTGGGCCAAGTTCATGCCCTTAGATGTTGATATTCTAGAAAGAGTATTCAAGATTTTCACTTTTAGGAAAGGATTTTGACACTATACTGAACGATTAAAATTTGTCACTAGTAATTCTCCTTGCAACAATGTATCCTATGGAAGCATTTGGAAAGTGATTTAAATATGCTTATTACAGCATTATATGTGAGAGGAATTTAAAACAAAAGAAATTAAAATTGTCTTTAAAGAGAATGGATTAAGGACATTGATCAAATATTCTTTCAAAATAATCACATGCATGAGGGTTATTATGTAGGCATTATGATGTTTAGTAGAATGTTAACATTATTGGAAAATACTTACAAAATAAAGTAAAAATATATTTGATGCAAAATTAACACAAAAACTTAAAAACGATAGGAAAAGTCTGGAAGGAAACAGCTGTCAGATGTTAGAGATGGGTGATTATTTTAAGTTTTTCTGCATTAAAAAAAGGCAAGGTAATATTTTTATAATTCCTCACCTCTGAAAATAAAGTATCATGCTTTGATGTTCTATTATGAGAATATGAAACATTGTCTATTTTTAAATACACAATTTTTATCAATTGAAGACTTATTTGGAATTCTAAAATAGTAACAAGGCTAAGGCAAAAAACTCAATTCAAAAATAACAATCATTCAGTGTATACACATAGTGTACAGTGTAAAAATTAAAGAACAAAAATACTTTGATATGGTTGTTTTGATTTTTAAGAAAGATACTGCCTGATTTTATAAACTAACAAATCAACAAAATCCCACCCATCTTCAAAGCAATGATTTAGCAAGCTACTTCAAAAAAGGCTTTTGTTGTAAATGCGATTGCTCATTGTGTACATGAAGTTAGTTTCAAGGAACATTAAAGAATTTTACAAGAACAGCATGAATGTGATTTTCTTGAATAAACTTTTCTGGGAAAGAAAAAAGACTGATACACTAATTACCATAATTTTTGTCAGTCATGGTAATTCTGTATTTCTTGACTTATTCATCCAGTTATTGATTAGTAGTCATTACATAATTTATTCTTAAGTGGTAAACAAATATGTTTTCATATTCAAGCACAAAAAATTCATGGAAGTGTATTAGAATTTTGTATCTATTTTGTATTTATCCTTTTATATTTTACTGAAAAGCCTGATACTCCTTTTGTAAATAGTTATTAAAATTGTATGAGGCATAATTTTTATATAGTCTCACAATATACACTAAAACAAGATTAAACAATTCTTTACTTTCCCATTAAAAAATATTCCTAGACTGAAATAACCTGAATGGCATTGCTGTCCCTGCAACTTCTTGATTTCCACAGTATGAAATATTAAATTATTCCTAAGGCTGACCCAGCCTCTGCTGCTGGGCTCTGGCTAGTACCAGTCCAATACAACAATTCGGCAGCTTTTTGTCAAGTGGGTCTGCTGCTGGTACTACTCTGACTTTGTGTCATATTTGTACTAACTGGCTTTTTGATAATTCCATGCTTTCATATATTATCCCCATGTGTATTAGACCATTTGTGTTGCTTATAACAGAATACATGGAACTGGGTGATTTATAAAGAAAATGAAATTTATTGCTTACTGTTTCTGAGACTGGGAAGTCCAAAGTCCATCTGGTGGTGGTGACAGTGACTCAGGGGTCTCACATTGCAAGATTGTAGAAGCAGAGAGAGCAGAGAGAGCAGGGAGAAGGAAAGACAGATTCTCCTCTTCTCTTAATGCCCTCAGAACTGTGCCCCTGACCACCGTTTTTAATCCACTTACTACAGCAGGATCCTACAGTCTAATCATCTCTTCAAGGCTCCTTTCAATTACTATAGTAGGATTTCCCACCCTCTCAGCAGTCACAGTGGGGGTTGTTTCTAATACATAGAATTTGTGGGGACACAATTCAAGCTTCAGGGAGTTTCAGGGGGACATAATTCAATCTGCTACAGCACGTTTCCTTGACGTTTCAGTTACTACAATCCCTTTTGGGCTTTCTTTTATTTTTGCTGGGAGAAAAACTTAGATGCCCCAACCTCTGCCTGATAAACCATGATGAACGCCCAAGTCTGAGAGTTGTTGCCGTCATCACACTCCACTAATCAGAAAATGCAATCACCAAAACGACTGCCTTGTCTTTTCAGTAAAAGTAGGTACATTTTTTATGTAAGTAAATTCCTGTCTTGTTTCAGAGCTTACATGATTGAGAATGAGCTGACCAAAAATTACATTTTTATAAATAGATTTTGGCTTTTTTGTTTGTTTGTTTGTATACTTGTGCTTCAAAGAAATATTCAAAGAAACAGATTTAGTTATTGAAGCAATCATTAAAGTAGTGGTTTGTCCTTCAGGAACCAACGTGAGGAAACAATGATTCAGAATTATAACACAGGTTCTATTTTTTTCAGCAATCTTTGTAGTCAGCAAAATTTGATATTCCATGTAAATATTAAAAATAGTCTGAATTTTAACTAAACCAACTAAAACTTATGCAAAAATATGTACTGAAGTTTAGTTACTGGGGCTAACAAAATTAAATAAAATAAAGTTTCAGAATAAAGCACAGACCAACATTTTCTCACTTTCTGTAGATATACATAGATTTTACACACTGAGACCTGAATTACTCTTCTATGATTTCTTATTAAATGAATATCAGATTAACCAGTAATTAGACTATTTGACAGTTGTCTACTTACTTGATGATATCAGCTAAAATGGTGAGTCTAAAATATGGTAATGATAAATCAATATTTTATAGGACTTAGATTTAATTAATGCAATCTAGCAGTACTCATTAAATTTCTTTAATATCATTATATTAAATTGACTTTCTTGCAATGGTTACAAAATTAGTACGGTGGTCCATAAAGGAGTTCTAAAATAAAATGCTTTCAACCTAAAATTGTAAAGTTTAAAAGATATACAGAATAGAGCAGCAAAAGAAAATTAAATAAATCTATAAGGGCATGTCTATCCTGTTAGTTTTTTATTATGGATTATCAAAGCAAGCATGTTCATTCTCAAAGGATAAATATGTTAATATAAAAATGTTTTTCATAAATAATTCAATATTTTTAACACTACACACATATTTACTGGTGCTCAAGTATAACCATTTTTATTATGTTCTTATCTAGAAATAACAGGAAAAAATCCAATATTAAAAGAAGGTAAGAACTCATTTTTATTTTTCACTGAACTTAATCTCCTTTAAACATTTTTTTTCTACCGGTTCTAGAAAACTGATGTGTTATTTAGCAGTTAGCATGTTGTGGCTGGACCCACAGCTTTGGACAATACAAGCAGGAAGCCTTGGTGGCGTCCACATGGTGTTAAATCTGCAAGCTCACAGAATGCCAGAGATATGGAGGTTTGAGCGCCTCCACCCCAATTTCAAAGGATGTATGGGAATCTTGGGGGCCCAAGAAGAGATCTGTCACATGGCAGAGTCACCCCATACAGTCTTCTCTAGAGCAATGCTGAGCAGAAACATGGGGTCAGAGCTGCAGCAGAGAAAACCTATCAGCACCATGCCTAGTGGAGCCATGAGAGTGGGACCACCATGAAGACCCCAGAATTGTGGGGATACCAGCATGTAATGCCAGCATGCAATGTGAGAGCTAAAGCATCACCTTAGATCAGGAAAGCCATAGAAGTGGAGCAGCCTGAGGACATGAAGACCCATCCCCTGCACCAGCATGAAGAGGACATTGAACATGGAGTCAAGGTATATGATTCGTTAGCTTCGATATTTAATGCCTGCCTTGTTGGGTTTTGGACTTGTTTGGGATCTGTTACCCCTTTCACTTGGCCTATTTTCTCTTTTTGAACAGTAATATGGACCCTATGTTTGTCCCACCATTGTATCTTGAAAGTAGATAACTTGTTTTGAGTTAGCAGATGGGACCTTGAGATTCTGGACTTTTGAGTTTAAACAAGTTAAGACTTTGAGGACAGAACGAATGTTTTTACATGTGAGAAGGACATGAACTTTGGGGGCCAACTTGGGGGGAGCAGAATGCTGTGGATTTATTGAATTGTGTCCCCCAAAGTTCATATATTAGAAGCTTGAATTGTGTCCCCCAAGTTCTATGTATTAGAAACTTAATCCCCACTGTTACTGTTGAGGGTGAGAAATCCTATTAAGGTAATTGAAAGGTGGGGACTGTGAAATAGTAAATGGATTAATAATGATGGTCAGGGTCATGGTGCTGAGGGCTTTAAAAGGAGAGTGAATGAGGAGGTTACTCTCCCATTCTCTCTGCCATGTCATTTTCACAGTTTGATACCCTGCCGTCACTGAAATCACCACAAAAGAAAGCCCTCACCAGACGTGTCCCCTGGACTTTGGACTTCCTAGTCTCTGAAACTGTAAGCAAAACATTTCAGTTTCTCACAAATCACCCAGTTCCAGATATTTTTGTTATAAGCAACAAAAATGGACTAATACACATGTATACAAGTGTAAATCTTCATTTTCTAATTTTAATTTTGCTAGTGAAACATATAGTTGAAACAATTCATACAAAGATAAAATTTGATATATTAAGGTAAGTGTTGCTAATGTGTGTGTTAGTATCAACTTCAAACATAAAAGGAAAGTACACTCAAAACATTCTACTTTCTGTACTTTGCCTAATATGTAACTCTTATCCAAGTGCTTGTATGTTACTTTATTCCAAAATGATTCTTCATAAGCATTTACAAATAAACACACTTACATTTTCCTCTAATTATATATTTGGCACATTTATTTACACCATAATTTTATCTGTATGTACAATTTTCTGGATTATTCATAATAGTTCAGAAACGTGAAAGTTTTTAATACCCATGTCTATAAATTTGCCTGTTACTATTGAAATTAATGTTTCCATTTTTGTATAACTATATGATCTTTGGCATATTATTTATTTATATTCATTATGGCCTTAATATTTTACTACCCATAAATCATACAGTTATGCAAAAATCTCAAATGTTAAAGTGTAAATTCTTTTTTAATTTAAAAACGTTTAAACATGACTAGTTATATACATAGGAAACACCATTATTCACAGAATTTCTTCAAAGTAAAAATAAGTTTATCTACAAATTAATGATGTTTCTCTGTTCTCAGTTCATGTAATTGATAAACACTTTTAATTATTTCATGATGAGTATGTTCTACATACTCACGTATACACACCCACATATTTATACACATGCCATTCCCACACATGTTTAGATGGATGGATAGATGGATATCAACAGGAATCTTTTTGAGGATTTTTAAAAATTCCACATCTATTATATTATTTTATTGTGTGTTGTTTTTCTTTTAGCCATATGTATATGTACAATTTCAAATAAATATAAAGAGGAGCTGAGCATGTTATCACCTTATGAAATTATTCTGATACATGATGACTAAAGGCAGAAATTATTACAATTCCTGGTTTGCATAAAATATTAACACTTTAACATCAGTTGACATGCTATTTTGTCATATTATGTAGCAACATTCTCAATTTGTATTTCCCAACAAAAATAACTTGATTATCTGAAAGTGTAGTTGTAACAGAGCAATAATTTGTTTATGAATTTTCTTACTTTTTAGCTGACATTTTTAATCATGTGAAAGCCCCAAGCTAAAATCAGAGATAAAATGGTCATGTATATTAATAAGCTAAGGAATATATAAAATGTTAAAACTTGAAGAGAGAGTTTCTAAAAAATAATTGCTTAAAAAATTACTAATAATTTGAGGAGTGATAGGTCAAGTAAAGGGCAAAAAGAAAAATCATGATTTGTAATAATAAATATGCTAATAAGAAGAATAAAAATTAGAAAATATCAACAAAACCTAAAAATAAATGAGTAATAATGTTCAAATAAGAGCAGAACTAGCCAAAAAAATATATAATTGACTGCAGTCTTCAAAGATCAGCATGAAATTGTTTTCTTCTGTGAATTATACTGAAGTAAGCCATATTCTTTATCATTCAATGAATTAATATTAATCTTCTAGTGGATTTTATACATATCATTCTGTATTTTATAGAACATTTCTATAGTGCTTGACTGAGTTACATATAACATGCTCTCTTTATCTAGAAATTAAAGGTTACTATTTGCAGAATTATTCCTTTTTAAATTTTTCAATAATTTTCAAAATTATTAATAAGTCATTATTTCAAAGGATTTCTCACTTATCATCCCCTATGAAAAATTATCTGTATATATGTACATGTGAACATACACACAGGGTATCAAATTCATATTTGAGAAATCATTAAAATATTTTAATAAGAAATTTTAATATTTGAAGGTTTTAGATATAAGAACTTCATGATAAATTTTGTGACTTGTGAATTTAAATATATATGACATTTAATTAACTGCTTCCTTAGTTTGAGATCAGAGTTAATTTAGGAAATGAAAGTGTAGGAGAAGTCTTAGGGAATCATTTAACTTAGGGAATCATTAATGATCTTTTTTTTCCTTTAAAAGAAATCTTATTCTTTTACTAAGTAACATAATAAAAGCTTATCTTACACTTCATTTCCTATAAGTCTAGTCTTACACTTTACCTAATCAAAGTAAAAGACATGGAAATATATGATACGGTATAGGTTTTCAGTAGATGTGATATTAATTTGGGTTAGAAGGGATTCTAAGGTTTAGTTTATTGCATTGGCTAAATTTTATTGGAGGACATTATTTATCTTGTATTGATTCTTCTAAGACTTATGTGGCAGGATAGTGTAATGTGTTCACACTAAATGGAAATAGTTTAACCAAAACATAATAAAATTTGCAATAATTTTAATTGCAAAAGCACCCAAGTTTTAATCATTAAACCACTGAAAATGCTACCAGAAAGTGAGATTTAAAAATCAGTATTTATATGATATAACTAGTGTTTAAAATTTATGTAGATATGCTTATAATAATACTTAAAACTGAGATGAGTTTCTGGAGGGCTATTTCATTATGGAGAGCATGCTTAATAACTGCTATTAGAAAATCCTGCTGCCTGTGAGATATTATTCACTATGTCTCATTTATGGAGATCTATTTTAATTATAATTTAGAGAAACCTAATCAAGCACTTTCTCTAAATAAATAGACCACTTAGATCAGACTGCATTTCTCCTTCTGAACAATTTACTATCCTGCCGAACGTTGCAAATGAATCTTTAAACTTCAAATAGAGTTTATGCAGGAAGGTCGATCTCTATTGATTTAGCCTGATCTTCCGGGCAGTTTTCTTATTTACCAAATAGGCTTCCTAAATTAGTAAAGATAAGGCTTAAACATTCTTTGACCCATCAGTGTGTATATTCTTTACGTAAAATGAAGACGATGTAGCATGTTACAGGGAAAAATCAATTCAATCTAACTGCATTTTAGTTTTTTTACGCTAATTGTATCTAATCAGAAATTTTTGTTGTTTAGACATCTTCCAGACCACAGTCACTAAGAGTTTACCTACTCTGGACTTAAATCAAATTTGTTACTTTTTTTTCCCCCCCAGAGTAAGTTTGCATCAAAGACAATCTAAAGTGTGTGGCATTATTAACACATTTTCTTCTCTGAAAACAGTTTTCTTTCCCAAGGCCTCTTCTTCAAGTGCAATTTATTTATTGCAGGAATTGGCTTTTTTAACATATCTAGTTTGGTTTTGCTGTAATAAATCTGGAACTCACTGTTACCTTTAGATTATTCATAAAGTCTCATTCATCCGTTTACTTAAAATAATATATTTTTATTTCACAAACTATATCTCAGAACAGAAAACCCTTAGCCAGTCCTAGATATTGAGACTTCAGTGGACTCTAAAATTACCATCTGAAGCAGGGCCGCACCTCTGTGTGTCTGCTCAAAGAATGACTCATGGAATCAGTCTGAAAGCTGGCAAGGTCACTTGGTCTGGAAAATGATGCAATGTTCCACGCTGACTCATTTAGGTCAGATAGAATTCTCTTTTTGCATATGACTGAGGAGCTTCTGAATGGCTAAAGGAGAATACAACCATTGACCTGAGTGGTACATAACATTCTACAAAGTGAAAAAATTGTTTGTACCTGAAATCCTTGAACTGAAATTTGGAGGAATCTTTGGGGATTCTCATGGCACAGAAATCACTAGAAACAAGTTGTTCAGCAAGAAAACCTTTCACCATGTTTACAAAGGTGTGATCAGGGCTTTATGCTCCTGAGGGATGAAATGTTCCCTGCATCTTGCATAATGGCAATTTCAGACAATTTATATGACCACGGCTTAAAGGAAGCAGACAATAAATTGGGAGACTGAGAATTCAGAGGATGGGGATATTTGGAAGTAGTTTGAGAAGAAAACAAAAATTGCAAAGGAAATAGTGAGTCTTCAGGAGATGATTTGCAATGTGTCTTATTTTCCTTTTCCCTCTTAAGAGTAAGAATGTGTTGCTAAAAGCAGCTAATACTAATAACTGTGAAACTGAAGAAATAGAGTACACTTCTGAAAACTCACAGAACATGGTTTCAGAATACTCTGTGGGATGTGAAATGAACTAGAGAACAATCATCAGATCACAACCAAAAAAGGGGAATTTCTTGTTCCCACATTCACCATAACTGATACAAATAAAAGTTTTGGTGTTAGGAATTTTATTTTCAAATTCAATTTGTTATCCAATATATTTTGTTGATGTGAATACAATCTTTTTATATACAGTATAACAAAAGTACATTCAAGGTTAAAGCATTACATTGCAATGTTCAAAGAGAATAATATATATGATGTGATGAATCTTGTGTTTAAATTCTGATGAACATGAGAGCAACCTGAGAGCATAAATATCTGAAAATAAATTTAAAGATGGGTCTTTAATGAAAAAATTCATAAATTTTGAATATTCTATAATCTACTACCAAATAGTAGACTATTTATTTATCTTTATGTTCCTTTTTTGGCAGATGTCATTTACAGTAAGAAAACCCAATACTTGTGATATAAGACAGTGATTTTCCATTAATAGTATTATTTTTTGTTTAGGTCAAGACTGTACTTTTAGCATACTTTTCTTCCCAACTGTTAAAAATTTCTTCAGCAACATGAAGTTTTAATTCCTGTGATTACCTTTTAAATTCCCTGTTATCAAATCTTTTCCTTACTATATTACTCCATTTTTATTTCTTGGTGACCTCAATGTTATCCCTTTTTCTTAAACATATCTTACTACAACTTATTAAAAAAAAGACATGGCTTTCTCATTTCTCCAAATTTTCAGATCTGAATTATTTATACCAAGTGTTTCAAGACCAACACTAATTCTGCTTATAATGTGATAATGTACACAGTGTGTTTTATTTACATGCAGTCATACATTAGTAAGACAAAGCCAAAATTTATGTTTGATAATGGTTTAAAATATTGTCATTGATAAAGTTATATATGCATAAATAAATTACTCAGCATTCTCTAAATCCAAAGATAGTATTATGTTTATTTGTTTTTTAACAGTTCTGTTTTTTTCAAGAAGTAGTGAGAACATTATTAACAAAATAAGTCCTCTCATAATTACTGTAGTAAAGAGTTAAGCCACGAAAAAGAAGAAAATTATGTAATTTTCAACAACGTGGATTAACCTGGAGGACATTATTTTAAGTGAAATAAGCAAGACACAGAAAGACAAGTACAGGACAATCAAATACAGCATGGCCTCACTCATATGTGTAGTCTAAAAATGGTGATCTCACAGAAGTAAAGAGTATAATGGTGTTTACCAGACACTGGGGTAGTTGGATGCAGGAGGGTTGGGGGAGATGTTGGTCAAAAAATATAGAATTTTAGGTAGTAAGAGGAATAAGTTTAAGAGATCTATGATACAGCATGGTAAGTCTAATAACACACTGTATTTTTGAAAAATCCTGACAGTGAATGTAAAGTGTTTTTAACACAAAAATGATAATTCTGTCAGGTAATGTATCAGATAATCAGCAGGATAATCAGCTAGATTTAGTCATTTGGCAATTTATAGATATGGTCAGCCCTTTATATCCATGGGTTCTTCATCCATGGATTCAACCAATTGTGCAGATCAAAAATATTTGGAAAAAATATTTCTTAAAGTTCTGAAAGGCAAAACTTGAATATTCAGGAAGCTAAGTACTACACTAAATCCATGTGAACAAAAAAATGTGTAGGCATTGTATTAGGCATTAGAAGTAATTAGAGATTGTTCAGAGTCTTTTGGATTTTAGCCATCCTAACTGGGGTTAGATGGTATCTCAGTGTGGTTTTGATTTGCATTTCCCGGATGCTGAGTGATGTTGAGCATTTTTTCATATGTCTGTTGGCCATTTGTATATCTTCCTTAGAGAAATGCCTACTTAGCTCTTTTGCCCATTTTTTAATTGGGTTGCTTGTTTTCTTCTTGTAAAGTTGTTTGAGTTCCTTATATATTCTGGATATTAATCCTTTGTCAGATGTATATTTTGCAAATATTTTCTCCCACTGGGTTGGTTGTCTTTTAACTCTGTTAATTGTTTCTTTTGCTGTGCAGAAGCTTTTTAGTTTGATATAATCCCATTTGTTTATTTTTCCTTTGGTTGCCCATGCTTTTGGGGTCATATTCACGAAGTCTGTGTCCAGTCCTATTTCCTGAAGTGTTTCTCCTATGTTTTCTTTAAGAAGTTTTATTGTTTCAGGGTGTATATTTAAATCCTTAATCCATTTTGAGTTGATTTTAGTATACGGCGAGAGGTATGGATCTAGTTTCATTCTCCTGCATATGGATATCCAGTTATCCCAGCACCATTTGCTGAAGAGGCAGTCCCTTCCCCAGTGAATAGGCTTGGTGCCTTTGTCAAAGATCAGATGGCAGTAAGTGTGTGGGTTGATTTCTGGATTCTCTATTCTAGTCCATTGGTCAGTGTGTCTGTTTTTATGCCAGTACCATACTGTTTTGGTTATTATAGCTTTGTAGTATAGCTTAAAGTCGAACAATATATGCTGGCGAGGTTGCGGAGAAAAAGGAACTCTCATACATTGTTGGTGGGACTGCAAAATGGTGCAGCCTCTATGAAAAATGGGATGGAGTTTCCTCAAACAATTGCAGATAGATCTACCATACGACCCAGCTATCCCACTGTTGGGAATATACCCAGAGGAATGGAAATCATCAAGTCGAAGGTATGCCTGTTCCCCAATGTTCATCACAGCACTCTTTACAATAGCCAAGAGTTGGAACCAGCCCAAATGTCCATCATCAGAAGAGTAGATACGGAAAATGTGGTACATCTACACAATGGAATACTACTCAGCTATAAAAACGAATGAAATACTGCCATTTGCAACAACATGGATGGACCTCGAGAGAATTATATTAAGTGAAACAAGTCAGGCACAGAAAGAGAAATACCACATGTTCTCACTTATTGGTGGGAGCTAAAATTTAATATATAAATTCACACACACACACACACACACACACACACACACACAAAAAAAAAAAAAAACGGGGGGGGAAGAAGATATAACAACCACAATTACTTGAAGTTGATACGACAAGCAAACAGAAAGGACATTGTTGGGGGGGAGGGGAGAGGGAGAAGGGAGGGAGGTTTTGGTGATGGGGAGCAATAATCAGTCACAATGTATATCGACAAAATAAAATAAAATAAATAAATAAATAAAAATAAATATTATTTGAGATCTAAACATTCTTAAAAGGCTTAAATGCATTTATTGTAAAATGAAATTGTACATCGAAAAAAAAAAGAAGTAATTAGAGATGATTTAAAGTATACAGGAGAATGCATATAGGTTATATGCAAACACCACACTATTTTACATAAGATACTTGAGCATCTGAAGATTTAGGTATCTTTGGGGGCCTGGAACCAATCCCCCACAAATACCTAGGGAGGATTGTACTTCAAAACATCATGTTGTACATGATAAATATATACAATATTATCTATGAATGTGAAAAAGTAAAATAAAATATAATAAAAACATTTACATTAAAAAAGACTGAAGAATAGTTTTTAAAAAATAATTGGTTTAAAACAGTAGCATTTTCTTTAGATCACTATGCTTAAAGTATCTATGTGAAAAATTGTTTGAAAAAGCTTTTTGTTTTTCTTTTTCTTAAAAAATAAAAACATGAAGCAGAATGCAGAATTATTTAAACGTGGGAAACTTTTATAATTACTATAAACCTCTTATGTATAAGATACAGTGAAAATAACAGAATATCTATGAAATAGAGGGTTTCTTTTATGATAAGGCAGCCTTAGATACAGGTTTTAGGCAGCTGAAAGTTAAGCTGTATTTATGCTCCTTATTCACAGCACATTTTATTGCTCAGTGAATTATTATATTTATATTTTACTTATGGATGTGAGGCATTCGGAATTCCTTTTGATTTTTCCTTCTTAAATGTAAAAGTGAGATACCTATTCAATTTTTAAAAACTGAATTCTTAGAGGATAATTGTAAAGGGACAAGGAAAATCAGTGTAATCATAGTATTTTATTATGAAGAATGTGAGAATTCAGGTGAGAAGTTTCTTAATTCCATAAGGCTTTTCTATGTAATTTTATATGTCCCTTCCCATTCAGTTTTACTGAGTCCTTTCTTCAAAGCTTTGTTGCCTTCTTTTTTCCCTATTATCTCCCAATTTAAACCACTAATAGATTGCTGTCCTCAAATGCAAATTATTTTGATGCCAGTCTTTAAAAGAAAAATTTTTTAATCTAAAAAAAAATTTCTATTCCAGTTTAAAAACAAATTTGCTGGTATATTCAGATATTTGTCTGTAGTTAGAGATTTTGGATTTTCAAAAGATATTTTACAAAGACGTGAAACTTACTAGATAATATCAGAAATGAGTTGAAAAAAATGGCACTCTAAAATGCTTGATCAATTTATTTTACAACTGACTGTATAAAATTTTGTTACCCCTACCCATTAAGTAATATACTTGTGCTGAGTAGGATGTGGGAAGTCAATTTTGTGAAGGATGACTCCTACATTTTAATCTGGGTAAATTTTTTAATACATTTGCTGTGCTTGAAAATGGTAAACAAGTTTTCCTACTAGATATGGTCCTTTGCTTTTAAACATCTTTTCTGAACGTGTAGCTATAAACATTTCTTTTCCCCTGAGCATACCATTACATTGACTAATAGAGTTATATACCACTGTAAATTAAGTTGTAAATATGCTTTGGACAGTACTGAGAAACTCTAGAATGTTTTCATAAGAAGTCGCTGAAAACCATGTAGAAAATCTGTAAAACTATATGACTGAGTGTCACATGCACACATGCATACACACACACATGCATATGTATGTGTGTGTGTGGCACCCATCAGAGTATGGCTGATGCAGCTGTGAACCAATAGAATAAGAAGCACCCCAAGAATATCAGCTTCTCCAATTACTATGAAGGCCTGGCCTGCCAGAAGACATCAGGAATTGACTCTGGACATATTTCTGGAGTGTGCTGAGCTTTTTGCAGATTGTTATCGGCTGATCTCAGGGATTCCAACCCCCTGTGTATATCAGAGTGAAGACATCTGCAAATAGAGGTCACCAAGCAAGCCAGCAGAGTGGGTTGTGGCTGAGGGAGTGAGAAAGACTGGCTGACCCCTGCCCTGCTAGCTGGGGCCACTCTTTTACCAGTTTCCTCACTCACAGTTTCCATTTCGCTTACTGAAGACAATAAGTCAATAACAATTGTTTGAGTTAAGCAGTTTTTATGCCCAATTCCTCTTGTGTTTCTCTATTATCTACATGTCAACACCCAGAATGCACGTTCTTGTTTTAATATTAAGACATAATTTGATTTGGTGACTAAGTAATTGGAGGAATTTTGATCATATTATGTCCTGAAATGTCTACTTTTGGGTTTTAATACGTTTTGTCAAGATCTAACAGGAAATGAAATTCTAAAAATTATATGTAGTTGTAATTATATGGACAAAGTGGATACCGAGCTACATAATGAACAAAACAACAAAGTTGAATCTCTGATGACTACAAAACATTCTAGTCAAGATTTAATCTATCTTACTGCATTTCTAGAGGTTGTGTGTCTTTACCACAGCTCTAATTTCCATAATTCTAAAACAAACAAAACAAATATAAGGTATATAACATTTTTTATACTAAAAATTGCTTGGCTTACCACATTTGAAATTTTTCATTCCTTTTAACATTCTATTTAATGCATCCAGGCAGAGAGTCAGTACCTAATGATGGTATTATATAAGCTTCTTAACATATAAATCATAAAAGTGAAAAAAAATCATGAAAGTTAATTCCTTATTTACAGACAAGAGTTATAAAAAGACAATGGGAAAATGACCTCACAACAAATCAAAACAAAATATATATATATATAATTTGAGTTGAATAAAATTTTGAAGATCAAAGAAAATGGTGAGCCACAAATTATTTGAGGAGGTAATGGACTGAAAAACATGAGGCCGTGAAATGTGCTAAAGCTAAGAAAAGATAGTACACTAAGGGAGTTCATGAAAAATGTCCTCAGTCAGAGGGTGATTAGTGTGTGGAACAACAAGCAATTAGACAAAAAGAATATTGTTATGAAATCTGACCACTGCTCCTCACATGGAAGGATATAACCGGGGAGCAGTCTTTAATCCTCAAACTCTCATGTGAAAGCAGAAAGGCAAAAAAAGAGATATTTAAGTTAAAAAATATATAGTACATTCTTCACGTGAGTGATTGAATTAATGTAAGAGAGCATGTGAGTTATGGTTCTGTATGTGGGCAATAGTAATTGTGGAATATTAAAATATGATTGTGATCAATAAGCATTTGGGATAAAACCACCAATAGATTGAGCAGATCTAATGGTAGAGGTTGAAAAGCTTTAAAGAAGGGCATATGGAATGCTGCATCCCCCATCTCCTTGTGAGACCTACAATTTCATCAGTTTTCTTTGTTTTCATTTTTTAATTGACAAAAAAATAAATGTAGATTTATTGTGTACAACTTGATTTGGTCATTCCACAATGTAAGCATATATCAAAATACCATGAATTTTCAATTTAAATTAAGATTATTTTACTATAGTCAAAAATTAATTCATACACAATTTTAAAGCAACACATTATTTTCAGTGTTAAAATTTTCAGAAAAAGAGTAGAATCATAAGAAAACCAATTTTAAGAGATACAAGTTTTACAGAAGATAGTTGAAATTTAAAGCATTAACTAGGTGTCAAATACAGCACTTTTGTAGGGGTTCTTGGGCAGCCAGGGAGAACAGAATAAATATTTGAAACACAGTTGAAAAGACCTACAAGAGAGTCAAGATTTCTGATGATAGCAGTTTCACAATCCTGCAAATGGTTGTCTTTGAAAGGGAATTTCTAAATTTATAAAGTTCGAAGATTCTGAGAAAGATACTAAAATATCCTTGTAAGGTGACTTTTCTTCCCTTATGATCCCAGAAATAAGATGATAAAACTGTCTGTTAAGTAAGGAGGAGAAGGACATCACTTTCTCCACTTCCTGGGAATTCTGGCATCCACTTCCTTACGAATCCTGGAAAATCATGGAACACATAGACAGATGCATGCAGGACACTGAAAAATGGCAATTTTAACATGTTAGACTCACCCTCTAGACAATAGTAGTTGCACAAAAACGACTAGGCTTAACTGACCAGGTGCCCAAGATAAACTCAGATGTTGGGTAAGAGTAACTCAAAAGCTTTTATGTGTTTATCAGGTATGATCTGAGAGATAGAGTTATAAGGGGGAAAAAAAGTTGAGAATAATGAAAATCCATTATGAGACAATTGGGCAGAAACCACATACTGTGAGCCAATTAAAGGACAATATTGTATCATTTTAATAAATAAAGTAATACTTTGATTCTATGCAACAGTTCTGACATAATAGACACAGAAAAGACTTTCAAACCATGAAAAATAAAAGCTTATTAGATGTAGTTTTTCTAATGAAAAGTTTCATCCAAAATGATTTTTACTCAATGTGCATTCATTCATTTAACAATAATTGATGCATATTGACTATGGGCCAGGTTTCCATGAGGTCATTGGGGATATCATGTCTCCCTGATAAGCAAATTGATTGGTGTAGTTTAAAACAATGGCACTGCTGTCCTAAAGGACAAATGGTAAGCATTACCTTATCATCGTTTTTGGTTTTTATACTTTTATTACTAATTTGCTGGGAGATTTGGTCAATTTACTTTGAGATTCATGAATTTCATTTTTAAGAGGAGTTATGGCAAGCTACAGTATTAAGGGCAAGAAGTGTAGAAGGCTGGTCATGTAAAAATGAAAATCTGAAGGAAGTGAGAATAATTATTCATAAAAGAGAAACTAAAGTGGAACACAATCACAGCCTTAGGAATATTCACATGTGCGTAAGACAGAGTTGTCAGCGGAGTTGGTAAGACATTGTTTTGCTTCTGACGTTGGGAAGAGGGAATTTAAGAGGAAGTTACATGAAATAATATTTTGTGTGAAAATATTTTATAATAATTGCTGTTGAATAAAAGATGACGTTACCGAAAGAATTTAAATAGAGTGAAAAGAATTGTATACTGGTGTTAGGGTCAGAATCTACTGATAAGAAGGCTTTGTAATGAAGAGGTTGAGCGCATAGATGTTAGAGTCAGAGACCTTGGCTCAAATGCCAGTTTTACTATATATTAGCTCTCTCATCTTGGGCAATTTAGTAATTTCTCTAAACCTCAATTCAATCATTGTGTAGCAAGAATAACAATGTCTGCTTGAAGAGTTGTATAGATGGTTAAAAAAGATAAGATACCAAAAGAGTTAATGTCTGGCATGTGAAAAGATTTATTTCACCCTTTTTAACATTAAGATGGTACACTAATGAGTATACATAAATTAGAGGATTATCTGGATTTTAGTAACTATAACCCCTATCATTATAAATAATTTATAGCTACATATTTCTTATTTTTTAAGGATAATTTTTTAAATTAAATAATCTACTTTAAAATATTGAAAAAAGGTTGGTCCCAATGAATAAAAATGCATAAAAACCTACAATATTATATATTTCTATACTATTATTATATCACTATATAAATAATATATATTTATGTTTAAATATATTATATATATATTGGTATATAAGAACTCTTACACAGAATCTGATTGTTAAGTAACAATAAAATAAGTAATTCTTTATATCTCAAAAATATCATTTAGAATGACTGGAAAAATATCATGTATAACTTAAAGTATAAACCTGTAAGATTTAGACAAAACATAAATTGGATATATCAATATAATTAAGCAAAGTGGAAAAAATCATTTTCATCTGCACCATAAGATGCATATAGTTTAAGATTATAATATCACAAGAAAAAGATGACTATTATGGGTTGTTCAAATGTGTCCTATGGTAATCAGCATACCTTGGAAATATTAAAAGCAAACTTAATCTGAAATCATTCAATGAACGTGAACTCTTTTCGCGTTTTGTAACTATGGCTGTACCAGCCAGGGACTGATGAGAGAAATAGAATCACTAAACAAGATGTATAAAAGGAGATTTATCTAACGATTACAGTTTATGCAGTGGTGAGAACTGGTTAAACAGTCTATGTTAGACTGTTGCTTCTGTATCTGCACTGGGAACCAAAGTCAGCAGGGCAGGCAGCCAAAAAATAGAGAGGACTGTGACATAGGGAAAAGACAAGCAGGGAGCTACACCAGTGAGCTCAGACCCACAAAGGCAGCTTCGGATTCATCAATCTCCCACTGACTCTAGTCCTCCAAGTGAACCTGGTTGGCATGGATCATTGAAATTATATTAAATTTATAAACTAATTTGGGGAGACTGATCTATTATTGATGTGGAACTGTAATAGTGGGTTTCTGTTGCTTATAACATAAATACCTGAATCTGGGCAATTTATAAAGAAAACAAAATTTATTGTTTATAGTTTCAGAGGCTGGGAATTCCAAAGTCCAGGGAACACATTAGGTGAAGGCCTTGGTAGTGGCAGCAGTGACCCAGGGTTCTCACATAGCAGAATGGTGCAGTGAAGAGAGAGAGACTCTCACATGCTCTCCTTTTTAAAGCCCTCAGAATCACACCCATGACCACCATTATTAAACCATTCACTAGAAATCATCATGTTGAAGGAATAGCTGCACCCCCGTGTTTATTGCAGCTCTGTTTACAATAGCCAAGAGTTGGAACCAACCTAAATGTCCATCATCAGATGACTGGATAAGGAAAAGGTGGTATATACACTCAATGGAATACTGCTTTGCCATAAAAAGAAATACTGCCATTTGCAGCAACATGGATTAACTTAGAGAAAATCATGTTAAGTGAAATAAGGCAGGCACACTAAGAGAAATACTGCATGTCCTCGCTCATATAGGTGGGAGCTAAAAAAATAAACAAATAAATAAAAAAAGAAAGAAAGATACAACAATCAAAATAATATGTTGAATTTTCAAAAGGAAAGAACAGAACTGAAGTTACCAGAGGTGGGAAAGAAGGAGGTAAGGAAGGAGTTGGTAATGGGCCACAAAAAAAGATTACATTGTATAATGTTGAATATACTAATTATCCTGACTTGAGCATCACAATTCCACAGGTATTGATATTCAACTCTGTACTCCACCGATATGTACAATTCATTATGTTACAGTAAAAAAAGAAAAGAAAAAAGAAAAAATGCTCATTAGAAAAAATAAAACTCAACTAATCCATTAAATTTTATTTCTTCATTAAATCTATCACTTTACTAATTCAATAAAAGTTCTTTAAAAAAAAATCCATTCTCTAAGATGTAGTTCTTAGAATCTAATCATCTCTTCAAGGGCTCACCTTTCAATTACCGTAATAGGATTTCCCACGCTCAATGTTACAATGGGGATTAGCTTCATTACATAAAACTTGGGGACACAATTCAGGAAACTTCCTGTTCAAGAAGCAGGTGTTTTTTTCTAATTGTTCAATACTACTCTTACTATCAGGAGTGTTTTAGTGTTTTCCTCCTATAGATTATATACATTTTTCATTACATTTATTCCTAATTACTTATTATTCTGTGTTGCTATTATAAATGGAGTCTCTATCATTATGTTCTCTAACTGGTTATTATTTGAGTTTTTGAAGGCTATTGTTTTCTGTACATTAATTTAAATCCTGCTATCTCTATATATTTCTGAGCAAAATATCATAGCCACAGATACAGATAGTTTTACTTTCTCTTTTCAATTTCTTATATCACTAATTGGTTCATCTTGTATCATTCCATTAGCTAATACTTTCGAGGGAAAAAAGGTGTTCAGTTATGCTTTAGACAGTGGAAACACAATAGTTCGCTTGTTCCTCATCTTTGTGGATATGCATCTACTGAATCTCCATTAAGGAAAATGTCGGCTTTAGGACATTATTCAGCATCAATGAAAAAAATCATATATTTTATTTTTTTAGGTTTCTTAATATCATATATTATATTAATAAATATCCTATTATTATTATTATTATCTTTGCCTTTCTGAAATTCATTTGATCCATATAAGTTAAAGGATAATTAATTTACTGGGAGGGAATGGAAATTTTCTCCTCATATTTAAAGTCTAATTGCTTTGTAATTATTATGTAAAGAACTCTAACAGTTCTGAGATATTACCCTATTTGCATGCTTGCTAACAAATTAGCCTGCCACAGTTTCATGGATGCTGGTAGAAGACACAAGATTCCTGGGTCAGACATGAAAAACAATTTTTTACTCACAGGAATAGCAGAGACAGAGTATCAGCATTTTTACACTCATTCCTTTAGGTAAAATTCCCACAGGGTGATGCAAAGAGGTCTATTGAAACCTTCACATGTATTGGGTCCTGCTACAGATGAACCCTGAGAAAATATTGTATAATGGACAGCAAGCATGCCTGACCTACCCCATAAACACCACATCTGTCATCTGAAGCTGTATGCTGTAGAAACATCCTTGAAAAAATAGTCTGGATAGTCTGGATAATTGTCTCCAGTAGTCTTTTCAACATGTATATTCAGGTGCTGTTTATTTTTGAAAGTTTTATTTGATTAGAATTATGAATATTAATAGTTTGCTTCTTTTTCTTTTCTTTTCTTTCTTTCTTTCTTTTTTTTTTTTTTTTTTTTTTTTTGAGTACTCCATTTAGAGTTTGGTGTACCCTATCACTTACATTCCATTTTAACCATTTTCTTCTCAAATATTATGTTTCTTTATTTTCCTCATTTTTCCTTGCTTCTTATTTTTCCTCCCTGGCTTTCTTTATTGCCCCTTATTAAATATGCTAATTCTATTCTCCCTTTGGATACCTTAAAAATTGTCATCATTTTTGAAATTATATTTTGTCTTTTCTGCCTTTTAATTTCTTAACTCATTTAATTCCCTGTTCAGTTTGCTCTTTTTTTTTTTTTTTTTTTTTTTTTTACATTTCTATTCTTGATTTGAAAATGTCTGATTCAACAAGCTTTCTTTGATATCTTCAATTGTTTAGGATATATAATTAGGGGTTTTGTGTTGTGATATGGTTTTCTTTTTCTTTAACTTTTTCTTTTTTTTGGTAGGGGAAATAGTACTTTTGCAGGCTGAAATGCTTTGATTCTTATTTTCTGTTTTCTTCCCTGAGTAGCTTTATATAGATAAATACTGTTTATGTGTCTTCATTTTGTGGACAGAATTGGCAGTACAAGTTATCTTATTCAAGAATACCTTTTTTTGTTGATGTAGCAACATTCAATTTTCTTAATTATTGGCATTTCATGGAGAGTGGGAGGAGTGTTGTGTGTTCTTCATTTTTTTTTTTATTCCTATTTATCCTCTACTTTCCAAGAACTGATGCTTTTCCAAGACTGTCTCCTTAATTCCTGTGTATTATGAAACACTTTTTCTATAGTTAACAATCTGATTGACCTGGACTTTTTCCATCATTTTTACACTTAGAGTGAACTTACTCTTTCTGGAGACGATTTTAATTAAATCATAGCACATTTGTTCTTTTGTTCTTTTATTCATGTGATCTTGACTTCCCTTCACACTCTGCAAAAGTTTACAGTTAGAGATAAAGCTATGGCTCTGCTGGAAATTGATGCTTACTTTTTTCTACCAGTAGTTAATTTGAAGTTGTTTGCTTCCTCTGCCTTCTGGCATTACTAATACTGTGAGAATTATGTGATCTTATTTACAAAAATATCTGTAGAGATCTTAGGACTTAGGTAGCTTCCATTACCTTAAATACCCACAAGAACCATCAATTTTTTATGTTAATGGTCCCTTCATTTAAAGTGTTAATGAAAAATGACAATAATTGCATGCAATCAAATAGCTATAAAATTTCATAGGGCAACTTTATGATGTCATGGGTCCTACTTAAAAATCACATCTTGCTTATTTGTTATTTAAAGCCTGGATTGAAGACTTAAATCTCACTGCTAAAAATAAACAACAAAAAAAGAATATTTGTACCTTATTTTCACAACACTTGACAGTGTCTGATCTTGCTCCTTCAGTTACTAGCTGTATGACTTAGGCTACTTATTTAACCTGCCCATTCCTCAATATTTTTTCTTATTAAAATACTTAATAAGTACTTAGAAGGTCACCTAATAATGGTAAATACTAAAAATTAGCTAGTACTAAGAGGAGGAAAAACAGTCAAATCTCAGAAATCTCTGAGGGTCAAATTCTCCTTGCAATGTGAACTTGGCCATCAATTGAAAACTAACTCACACACAATGGACGAATTCTGATCAAACACTTTTAAGAGATTGTAAAATATGAGCAATGATCATGTTGCTATTCAACAGAGGTAAACAACAGGTACATGAAAAAATGCTCAACATCACTAATCATCAAGGAAATGCAAATCAAACCCACATTAAGATATCATCTCACCCTAGTTAGACTGGTTATAATAAAAAAGACTGAGAATAATAAATGCTGGCGAGGATGTGGAGAAAGGAGAACGTGTCTACGCTGTTGGTTTGACTGCGAATTAGCATAGTCATTATAGAAAACAGTATGGAGGCTTCTCAAACAACTATGATCCAGCATTCCCACTTCTGGGAATGGAAATCATTATATCGAAAGGATACCTGCACTCCTTGAGCTGTTCATTGCAGCTGCATTTAAATAACCAAGACATGTAACCAACCTAAATGTCCATTGATGAATGACTGGATAAGGAAAATGTGGTATATATGCATAACAGATTACTACTCAGCCATGAAAAAGAATGAAATTCTGCCATTCACAGCAACATGGATGAGCATGGAGAAAATTATGTTAAGTGAAATAAACCAGGCACAGAAACAGAAATACCATATTTCTTCACTCATAAGGGAGAGCTATGAAAGAAAGAAAGACCACATTAATACATTGAACTTCCGGAAGGAGTGAACAGACCTATGGTTACTATAGGTGGGAAAGGGGAGGGGGAGGGGAGTTAGGAAGAAATTGGGTAACGGGAAACAAAGAATGATTACAATTTGTAATGATGAGTATGCTAATAATATTGATTTGATCATCACATATTGCTCACAAATACGGAGAGCCAACTCCGTACCCCATAAATATGCATAGTCAGTTATGTTTCAATTAAAAAAAAATTTTTAATAAACATAAATATGTTGTGGTCATATCAGCAAGATGTTACCACACCAGTTAATCTTCCATTTTGAATTTTAAGAAATGAGGGCATCAATTTTTAGGAGTATAGTGAGAGTGGGAAATTCTAAAACATGTTGTTTCAGCTTAATTTTCAAAATCTTGGCATTGTTTTGCCAGTACTAAATTTGTGTGAGATCTTCTGTAAAATTTGTCAATTGCAACCACTAGTGAAAATACATCAGAGTGATGATTTATTATATTGCCTTTTAGTTTTTTTCTAATGTTAGTTGTCACTGAATTTCAATAAATATAAAATTCTTGATTCTTAAGTGGGATGAATTGTTATCCAACTTTTCTTAGTACAGACACAATAAGTACTTTTTGACAAGTCCCACTTTAAAATAGTAACTATTTTTCATTACCACAATTGCATAAGGGACTAAAAGAATGATTATTTTAAGAGCTTTTATATTTTTTCAACTTTTATTTTCAAGTTGAGAGCTTTAATTCTATATTCCTATTCTTCTCACAATAGTTTTCCACGATAATTAATTTGTCCTTAAGTGATACATATCTTTAAAACTCAATATCTGTTATTTTCTGACAATAAGGATTATTTCAGTGTAATATCTGAGAGATTTTTCTCCTTAGATAGCCATTAATTTAATGTGAAATAACTGTCATCAACTATCTAAGCTCTTTACTATTACATTTTGAATTTTAAGATATTATTTCTTATAAAAATAATTTCTGATATTATCTTTAGATTCCAGAGGTTCATAAGCAAATAAGAGCTTCTTACTTTGACTTGACAATGACTTTGTTTTGTGTTTTTTTCTGAAGTACCCAAACTTAAAAATCTTTCTTTCAAAATGTCTTTCAAATATAATATTTTATTAGTAAGAAACAATTAATGGTTTTTCAAATTTTAAAAACTAATCCCAAATCCCAAATTTTTACTCCCTATGGCAATATTTTCCACTGAAAACAAGTCAAGCAATTCTCAGTACATCCAAATACCACAGTTGCTAAGCAACTGATAATGAATTTTCCACCAAAAGGGTTTCAGACCAGAGCTCTAAGATATCGAATATTCAAACAGCCCTTGATACTTTTGCAGAATGTCCCTCTGCTGTAGCATGAAAAAGTTACTGCAAGTAATAAATAGTAACTACTGGTTACAGCTATAATTTTGGAGAAAAAAGCAAACAATCATTTAAATTTGTTATTCCTGAAACATGGCTTTTTTATTGTAGTTCTTCTAAGGAAATGTAGAAATTTAATATCCGTAAATATTTTTATTAAGTTTTAATTAATTTAAAATAACCGAGTAGGCAATAGCTTAAATGTGAATGTAAGTTCATTTAGAAAATAAATATAACATAATTTTTACAGAAAATAAAGTGAATTTTTCAATAAAAGTAAAGTTATTTTTATTTTCTAATGTTATGATATTATGCCATAGATATATATTTAATATAGATACTGATTCAATATATTTTACTATTAAGTGACAATATTATATAATTGCTATTAACTATATAAATTTATTTATGGTATTAGTTTTTAATATGTTAGTTTTTAAACATCAGTTTTAATGAATTTGAACTCCAAGAATATTGCAGTTCTCACTGAGATTGCAATATTCTCACTGATTTGCAACAATTACCGGTATACTTTTGGAAATTAATCTAATATATTATGAGAATGCAGTATTGTGTAATGGAAAGAAAAAGATTAGTTTTCAATTTTTATCACTTAGTAGTTGAGTGATTACATGACAAATAACATTGCTTACTGTCAGTATAATTATCTGTAATATGGGAATAGAGATATTACCTCCAAAGGATCTAGCATTATTAAATGGCATTATATTCACAGGAGTAGTTTATAAACCACACTAATATATGCACTATATTTATTTTCAATTATGCAATATGTTGGTTTTTCTTTGAATTAGTTACTACATTTTAACATTGGACATTTAGCCAAACATTATATTAAGCTTCCACATATTTTTAGGAAAATGTCAAATAATTTAGTTAACTACAAGTTCAGGAAAACAGAATAATTTTCTTCCTCTTTTTTAAAATTTTGGAACCAAGACAAATTTTCTTAGAAAACTATTAATTCTTCTAGATAATATAGGTAATGCCAAACTTCTCTCCAGTTACATCTGTGACAACATTTTTTTTTACTGAATATCAGGTCTTTCTCAATACTGTAGAGGATGCCTTTAAAGAACTCAGAGTAGCAAAGAAGAAACTGACTTGAACTCAAGTAATCACAGTACAGCATGATAGATATTACTAAAAGAGAAAGGTATGCTGAAACTGATAAGAAATTTCAGAGAAGTATGCATCTGACTTTGACAAGTGGAGCTAGAGAAGGTTTTAGAGAGAAGATAGCAGTTAAAGTATGCCTAGAAGATTAAGTGTGAGATCACTGGAGGAGGAAGAGAGAAACATAAGTCACGGGAAAGAGAATAGCATAAATAAAGTCCAGAGCCATACACAAACATGATTATAGGAAAGAAGAAAAAATAATAATTTAGGGTAGTTTATGAGGATAGCTTGACTAGATTATTGAGTAAGCAGGAGAAGTGGACTATATAAAATTGTTTGATTGTGAAAGAGAAATTACCACAGAAGACTGATTCATATGATAGAAAATGTGGGGGGGGGGGAAGACAGTGATGGAGGGAAAGCAGTACCAAAATCAAGGAGGAATGTAATATGTCAGTAGATGTGTGTCACATGTCCAAAAACATGACTTCAGTTCGGTGCTCATGAGGGAGACTCAAACCAAGACAAAGACTTAAACTTCTGGTCCTACCTGAGAATTTCAGGAGATGACTCTAAATTGTCAGCTAAAGGAAACTTATGGAGGACTATTTCAATGGAGTTTTGTGTTTTCTAAGAATTACTGCATTTCCTAAAACTAAGCACTGATGTTCTTTCCGGAGTAGAATTAGCTGTTTTTCTGAGGGAACAAAAGACATCAAAGTTTGTTAATATCCCCTCTGAGCATGGGAATAACTTCCAAGGATGGAGTTGGCTATCTATGAAAAGTGTCCCAAACAAGCTTCAAGATGCCTCATCAATATTCCTCTTTATATCCAGGAGTATTCTGAATTGGAGTGAGTGGAAATCAGTGAAATCAAGTATAACGAGCAACAGCGATGTAATATGAGTCTCAGATAGTAAGTAGAGTTCATTTAATATAGGACATTTCTAAGTAATGATAAAATGATTGGTTTTTATCCAAGGACAAATAAAGTCATAGAAGAATTTCAAACATGAATATTTCTCCTTCTAGAAGGAATAAAGAACAGGAACAGATTTGGGGGAAAAATAATTAATTTGTATTTGGACACGGTTTGTTAGAAATACAAAGGGCAAATGCAGGGGAAATATTCAGGAAGCATACAATGAAGAGAGCATCTGATCATTTGAGTTGAGCTGCAAGCATTGGATGGTATTTCAGTAGGCAGAGTTTCAGCAATGGGAATTTCTGCAAAGGGAAATTAGAAATTCTTTTGAACTAAATAGAAAAGAATACAATACATCACAATTTGTGAGATGCAGCTAGAACAATGCTTAAATGTCTGAGAAAATAATTCACATAATTTCTATTTTAAATTATTGACATTTATTCTTTGACTGATCATATGGAATGTCTTAGTGAAAATATCATGTGTACTTGAAAATGATGTATTATTCTCTTATGTTACAGAGTGTTTTATAAATGTCAGTTAAGTCAAGTTGGTTAACATTATTGTTTGCTTCTTATTTATTTATTTATTTTTGGCTTTACTTTTCTGTTTTCTTGTTCCATCAATGACTGAAAGAGGAGTATTGAATCTCCAGCTATAACTGGGTTTGTTTATTTTTAAATTCAGTTGTCAATTTTTCTTACATGAATTTTGAAAGTCTCTTAGTTGCTGTAGACACAGAGTTTTCATATCTTCAGTTCATCAAATCGATTATTTTACAATTTTAAAATGTTTCAAAACCAGTGATAGAAAAAATTAAGAACAGCAGTAGAGAAAAATACATATTAAATACAAATGGCCATCATGTCTTGAGCACGAGTTGTGTCAATCAGCTTTGTACTCCATGAATATTCATAACCAATTTTTAAAAATTTAGTAACAAAAAAGAGTTTCAGAAATTCTAAGTATTTAGATAGGTATAAAAGACTACATTTATTTCTTTTCTTATTTCGTTAGATAATTGACTATTCAAGGTAAATTAACAAATATTTTTGAGATCAACAGAATGTATTGTAGTAAGATTCTTATATGTAAAGTGGTATGATATTAATTCAAGATAGATTATGATAGATAATGATACCATAATCTCTAAGGAAATCACTATAAAATAAAATAAAGAACTAAGAATAATAGTCCAACAAAGAAGCTAAAATTGAAAGCTAAAAAAATGCTTGACAGAAAAGGGAAGAAACGAAAAAGAATAGAAAACAAGGTGGTAGATTTAAACACAACCATATCGATATCAGTGATTACCTTGCATAAAATTAATTTAATAAAATGCGTTAATAAATTAAAACAGAATAATAGATTATAGAAAAGAAAACTTGGATCATTTCAATAATTATATATTAAAATAATTGGTAAGTATTAACATTCATTAATGTTACAGACTATTAGCAAACTAAGAATGAAAAAAACTTCCTTAATTTGGTAGAGTATTTTTCAAAAAGCTACACTAAACATTATACTTATCAGAAAAAATTTAGAACATTCTCCTTAAAGTCAACCATGCTAAGAATTACAACCATATTCAAAATTTTAGAGTGGTTGTGAGAAAACACTGAACAAGCGGTTAAAAATTAAAAAAAACTTAGATGTTAGGAATACATGAAACATTTTAATTCTTAGAAAATTTATCATTTACCTTTTAAATTTGAAAAAATACAGAAATCTTTTAGAGCTATTTATATAATATGATATCAGTGTTATTCTGGTATTTATACTGATAATAAACAATAAATGATTTAGACTGTTGATTAAATACAAAAGTAATCACCATAACAAGAGAGCTGCAATAGTCTTTATAATAAATCTAACAAAACACTTTAAAGGTGTTTGTGGACAGAATTACAGAACATTACTGGAGTCCTTAAAATGAGACCTAAATAAACAGAAAAATATTTTATCATTATTGACTGGATAACATGGTCAGTTCTCTCTAAATCAAACAACAAATTTAAGTTATTTTCATTCTAACATGAGGTTTCTTGTGAAAGTTGACAAGTTGATGCTGAAGTAATAATCAAAAATTTTGAAAAGCTCTAATGATTAAGACAGTGTAATTAAAGCACAGGAATGTTATGATAAATCAAGCTGACAAATGGTCAAAGAATGAATGGTTGAATTAGTTAAATAATATACAGATAAATTAAGGGAAATGGAAGGGTAAGCATAGGACCTAGAAAAATCATCCTTCGTTTTTCCTTCCTGACATATACAGAACAAGGACGAGGTCATCAGGTGTAAAGTGATATTATTTGCCCTTTTTCTTTGATTTAGCCTTTCTTTCAACCATTCCCCTAAGGATAAGGTTCAAATTTATTTTGCAAATAGCTCTAGCACCAAATACATTACTATCATTTTTTCTTATATTCCTCTTCTTATTATTGTCAATGTGATGACACTGACTAGCTTTCCTCCCTGTGGAGAGCTAACATATATATATATATATATGTGTATGTGTGTGGCTGTTTAATTTTTAGTTGTTTTAGGGAGAGATAGTTTATGACAGAAACTACAGTTACATTCACATTCAGTGCTCTCCTCTCTACACACATTGCTAGACCATTTTTCCAGGCTCCCTTAAATCTAGCTGGACCCTGGAAATGGTCGTTACCAAGAAGTGACGTGTGACATCTCCAGAACAAGGCAGTTAAGAAAAAAATACGTCATTTCCATTCTCTCTCCCCTCCTGCATCTGTGGCCATATGTAGAGAATCCAAAGGAGTACTTTCATTCCCTAAAAAAAGGAGGAACCATCAGACGAAAGGAGCTTGGGTCTATGAAGACATATGGAACAAAGTCACCTACTAACTGGCATTAAAATCAGCCTTTATCAAATTGAGCTCTGAAGGTGGTTGGTACAGGAATTAGCAACCCGACATCATCTGGGAGACACTCTCTTAGAGAAAATTTATCCCAAAATAAAATATAACATTCAAATTGTAAACAGGTTCATAATAATTGAAATCAAATATTCTAAAATAGGAGTGATGTATCTATGAGGCTTCAAAGAGTTCAAGGAAAGATTTGTATTATCTTTTAATTCCATTTTTTCCACGAAGCTTTTGAAGTACCCTCGTATTTGGTATTATACAAAAAGCATCAGCTAAGAATGTTTTTCTAAATGGAAAAGGATGTAGAAGAAGAAACCAGATGTGATCAGGTTGAGGTTTGTTTTGTACATGTCTTCCTGAGCAGGGATGTGTAGCACATGCATGCAAAGGGGAGTATAAAGTATTGATTCTTTGCTCATTTCTGATGTAGGAAAGAAAGCAAAATTGAGTGATCTGGTCACTTCTCAGTAGCAAAATCCCAGGTCACTTTGCTCCCAGCAGAAAAATATTTGAATAGAAGGGCTATAGAAATGGACTAAGACAGAGGTCAGAAGCACTTAACTTGTTGACTCAGTCCTTCAGGTGCTTCTGTTTCCTTGTCCCACTTCAAAAACTTTACTTTAAAAACAATAGACGTTTTTAGAGCAATTTTAGGTTCACAGAAAAATAAAGAGAAAGGTACAGAGACTTCTTATGTACCCTCATTCTTACACGTACACAGCCTCCCCCATTCCTAACATCCCCCACAAGAATGGTGCATTTGTTACAACTGATGAACCCACACTAACACATCATCACCCAAGGAAAAGCTTAATTCTTCATTTTTTTCTCCAACATTATCAGGGGTTTTGGTAGTATTCCTGAGCTATTATTCGCTCTCATCTTTCAATTTAAAGCATCAGCAAATTTTTTTTTTTTTTAAGTTTTCATATGTTGGCCTAATGGTACTTCTAGGTTTAAAATCATCTTGTCTTCCTATTATGAAAAGAGCAGAAAACGTTCTCTTAACAAGAAATATTCTAACAAACTACGTTTTCTCTATGCTTAGTACACATTTATGTGTAAATACTTTTCTCTAAGTTCTTGCATGATGTTTCATGAAATAATATAATTATTGCACATGCATCTGTAGTTACAGTTAAAAGATGAGTAGCAAAAGTATCTTTGGTCATATTTATAATTTTTTCAATAAAACTTACTTTGTTTGGGGGGTCTTCATATAATTAAATAAAAGAAATACAAGCTCTGATTAATCTGCTTGGTCTTGACTGAGATAGCCATGACATAAGCAAGGAAGATAAACACTATCCTCAGAAGACAATTGTGCATATGTAAGGTGTCCGGGAATAAAGATAAAGTGAATACTAATGAAAACAAGCAGAGGAAAAACCACCAAAAGTAGATAAGTGTTTATAGTTATCTGACTATGATTAAAAAATATCAATAGTAGTTTTTAAAATTCCATATAGGCATCCTTATTTTAACATAATATTTATTTTCTTTTACATAAATGATAAATGTAGAAAATACTTTAAAAAATAAGCAACCAATACTTCCACTACCAATAAATTCTTTGTAAAATGCTCACGTATTCTGCCTACTAGTCAGCTTCATGCCTATGCAGACATCCACTTGTCTTTCCCTGCTCTTTTAGATTTGTTACATTTTGCACCATACTGCATTTCATGTTCCTTAGAAGTCAAACTCTGGCTTGAAATTTCTGCAGGTAACTGAAAAGCTTATATTCTCATAATTACCCCTGGTTCTGAACTCCTGCCACATGTCTGTGATCTCTGCCATGGGGACTCAAGCATTATAGTCAGCCCCTTGATTAAACTCATTTTCTCTCTCTCCCTCCCTCCCTTTCTCTTTTCTTACCTCATTAATCTCCAGCCATTCTTATTTTTGCATAAATTTGTTTAAAGTTATCAATTTCTCTCTAACTACTGACTTAGTTGCATCATGCATACATCTTCCAATCATACATATATTCTAATTCCCAACTTAGGTTGTTCTTTTATCAAAACAATGCTTTAAAATGTGTCTCAGTTTTAAAACTTAAGGATTTTTTGGTCATCTATTTGCTGTTTCTTTCTGTTTGGACTCTATTGTGGTCAGCTAAAATTTTTTCTATCATTTCAGTTCAGTTATATGTGTTGAGTTTGCTTTATATATAGGAGGAGTGGAGTTTTCCAAGATCCATATATGCTTGTAGACAATATGGCTTCTGAAATAATGAGGTCAGTTAAGGAGGTGCTAGGGCTTGAGCAGATAGCGTGAATGGAGACCAAGAAGATAAAGAGGATCCAGATTGTGTCTCCCCTTATGGGACTTTCGCATGTTTTTCTCTGTAGATAAGAATCCACTGGAGGACTTTGGGCAGGGGAGTGATAAGATCTGATTTATATTTGAATGGAATAACAGCATTTATTGTTTTGATAGCAAACTAAAGAGAAGAAAAGAAGTAGAAGCACAGACACAGCTAGGAGGCTCTTGCATACTGCAGGTACATGAAAAAATTCTCAGCATCTCTCAGCAACAGGGAAATGCAAACCAAAACCACACTGAGACATCATCTCACTCCAGTTAGACTGACATTGTCAAAAAGACAGAAAATAACAAATACTGGCGAGGATGAGGAAAAAGGAGAACCCTTCTACACTGTTGGTGGGATTGTAAATTGGTGCAGCCATTACGGAAAACAGTGTGGAGGTTTCTCAAACAGCTACAGATAGAACCGCCATTCAATCCAGCAGTCCTACTACTGGGTATATGCCCAAAGTAAAGGAAATCATCATGTCGAAGGGATACCCACGTTTATTGCAGCACTATGCACAATAGCCAAGATACAACATCAACCTAAATGTCGATTGACAGATGACTGGATAAAGAAATGTGTACACACACACGCACGCACGCACGCACGCACGCATACGCACACGCACACGCACACACGCAATGGAATACTACTCAGCCATAAAAAAAGAATGAAATTCTGCCATTCGCAGCAACATGGATGAGCTTGGAGAAAATTATGTTAAGTGAAATAAGCCAGGCATAGAAAGAGATACACCACATATTCTCACTCATTATGTGGGCACTAAAAATAAATAAATAAACAAATAAATAAACAAACAAATAAAAGTTGAATTTTTAGAAGGAGAGAATAGAACTATGGTTACTAGAGGTAGGATGGGGGAGGAAGGAACAATACAAGTTGAATATCAATACTCTTGATGAAATACTTTCACTTAAGTTGGAAACTTATTGTGGAATACTAACATTCCTAGGGTGGCTGGTGGTTTAGGGTTCTTGGTCTCTACGAAACAGAAAGGAGAGATATTGACAATTAAAATGAAAACATTCTTGACTGAAATTAGTTCTGAGGGAATTTAGACATTTGATTTTGTAGGTGATGGTATACCTGTGGATACTTTTGAGCCAACAAATTATTTTTGTAGGGTAGAACAGAGGCCTCTATCCAAATATGGAGAAAAAGATTTCCTGGCAACTGTTTATAGTAATAAGAAATATTGACATCAGTAGCATTCACATGCTAATTAGAAATATTTTTTTGTTGCTCTCTGGCATGGATATTGACTGACCTCTGCAAAACGCCAGGGTATTTGTACATTTCAATTAGAAAAGTCACACAAGGGGAAAAGTAGATATCCTACTTATTAGCATACTGATTTCCATGCCACTTGGATACAATTGAGAAAAATAAAAGAAATTGAGTTGGTTGTCTTTAGGTATAAAAGGCAATACAAGTAAGAAATAATGTTTACAACAAACAAATTAGTCTCAATGGTCAAAAAAAGCTGACTAAATTGTGATTACCATCTTAAAATATTACGTGTTTTGTCTATATTGAACACATACTGTGGAGATGGAAAAATCATCTGAAGAATAAGATAACAAGCAAAGCTTAGCCCTTTTTATCCTATATTCAATAGTGTTAAGTGTTCAAACTGAAAACTTGCTGGAAAATTATAACTGTCAGTCATAGAAATGATATTAAAATGAGAAAAAAATGTTATGCTGTCACTGAATGCATACTATGCATGTCAGAAAAACAATGTGACACAGAATTTATAAACTCTGACACCAGAAAACAAATGCAATATATTATCAGAAGAAATATAAAGGAAATAATTAAATGAGAGAAGATAAAATGAATAAAATTATTTGCATAAGACAAAAAATGCTATATATTAATCAATTATTTTAGATACAATTGGTGTAAATCACAAAGCAGGTATAACAGTTCCTGTCCAATTTGGGGGGTTTCCAGAGGCTAGGATGTTGATAATTGAAATTATTTTGGGGGGTTTGTACTGAGACAATGACTACAGAAAGATCATCACAGTTTTAAAACTTCTCATAAACCTAAACATAGACAAAAATAATTTGATACTATGTGAGTGACAAATTGCAACAAAAGATATTAAAACAATTATAAGTTATTTTATACTCTTTTTCCAAGCATTCCTAAAATTTGGGAATAAATGAAGCAGGATATATATGCATTAAATATGTATAAAGTTTACTTCATTCAAGAACTGTACAATTATTTTTAGTTTAATGAAATGTCACAATATTTTGCAAATATATTTAGAAAACAAAAATTTAAAAGCATTTTTGATTCACGAAGGCAAATTAAGGTAGGTGTTACCACGCCCCTCTCCCCCCAACATGAACATGCACAAGCACACACACATTTATTTAGAGTCTGCATGCTAGATTCGTTTAGAAATGATAATGATATTTTGAAAGACATAAATTCGATATGAAATATTTTTTGAAATTTACTTTTAAATATTAAAGAAAATTAATGCTTCAGCCAAAAAAATTAGAACCGCATGCAATATGCATAATGTCATTAAAAGCACCAAAGGAATTAAGATTTTTTTGAAAAAAAAAGAAATTATATCTATAGAAAATCAGTATTGACACTAATCAAATTCCGGATTCTTACTTTTTATTGTGGTAAAAAACACATAACATGAAAAAATATCTCTTTATTTTTTAACTATACAGTACAGTATTGATAACAATAAGCACAATTTTGTATAGCAGATCTCGAGAACTTTTTCATCTTGCATGACTGAAACTCTATACATATGGAACAGCTACTCCCAATCCCATCCTCCCCAACCTCCAGCAAAAACCATTCTATTTTGTTTCTATAAGTTTGACTATTTGTGTAGCTTATGTAAGTGGAATCATGCAGTATTTGTCCTTCTGTAACTGGCTTATTTCACTTAGCATAATATCCTCAACACTCGTCCACGTTGTAGTGTTTTGACAGGAATTCCTTCTTTTTCATGTCTGAATAATATTCCATTGTATGTATATACCACATTTTATTTATCCATTCATCCACTGATGTACATTAAATTTGTTCCTACATCTTGGCTGTTATGAATAATGCTACAATAAAAGTGGAAGTGAAAATATCTCTTTGAGATCCTAATTTCAATTCTTTTGGATGAATACCCAGAAGTAGGATTTCTGGATCATCTGGTAGTTCTATTTTAATATTTTGAGGAATCACCATACTGATTTTCCATAGTGACCGCAGCATTTTACATTCCCATCAGTAAGCAGTGCACGAGGGTTCCAATCTCTCCACGTCCCTCTAGCACTTTGTGGTTGTTGCTGATCTTGTTTATAGTGGCCACCCTAACAGCTGTGAAGTGATACCTCATCATGGTTTAATTGGCATTTCCCCAAATTAGTGATGTGTGAATCTCTTCTTGTACCCGAAGAGTATTTGTATGACTTCTTTGGAAAAATGTCTGTTCAAGTCCTCTTCCCATTTTTTGTATGGCATTATTTGTTTGTGTTTTGCTATTGAGTTGTAGGAGTTCCTTATATATTTTGAATATTAACTCCTTATGAGATATATCACTTCTAAATGTTTTCTCGCATTTCGTAGGTTGCATTTTTACTGTATAGATTGTTTCCTCTGCCATGTAGAAGCTTTGTAGTTTGATGTAGTCCCATTTGTCCATTTTTGTTGCCTGTTATTTTTGTGTCATATCCAAGAAACCACTGCCAAGACTAACGTTATAAAGTTTTCCTCTACATTTTCTTTTAGGAGTATTGTAGTTCCAGTTCTTACTTTTAAGTCTCTAATCGGTAGTAGTCTCTTATAATCCTTTTAATTTTTGTGGCGTCAGTTGTAATGTCTCCTCCTTCACTTCTGATTTTATTTGGGGTTTTCTCTCTTTTTGCTTAGTTAATCCAACAAACAGTTTGTCAATTTTGTTAATCTTTTCAAAAAAACCAACTCTTAGTTTCATTGACTTTTTTCTATTTTTTTTAATTCTCTATTTTATTTATTTCTGCTCTAACCTTTATTTTTCTCTTCCTTCTGTTAACTTTGGGCTTAGTTTGTTCTCTCTCTCTCTTTATTTTTATGTTTTTTTGTTGTTGTTCCTTGAGGTGTAAAGTCAAGTTGTTTGAGATCTTTCTTCTTTTTTCAATGTTTTCTTTTATTACTATAAGCTTTCCTTCGCACTGCTTTTGCACCTTCCCATTAGTTTTGGTATACTGTGTTTTAATTTTTGTTTGTCTTGGATATTTTCTAATTTCCCTTTTTATTTCTTCTTTGACCCATTGATTGTTCTTGAGTTGTGGTTTAATTTCCACATATTTGTGAATTTTTGGTTTTGCTTCTACTAGTGTACATGATGAGTCACTTGTCTTTTGCTGCTTGCAAAATGATTTTTGCCTTTGACTTTTGACAATATTATTATACTGTGTCTCAATGTGGATTTCTTTGGATTCAATCTATGGTAAACTAGGGCTTCCAGGATTTGTATGGCCATTTTCTTCCCCAGACTTGGGTAGTGTTCAACCATTATTTATTTATATCCTTTCCTCCTCTTTGTCCCTCTCTTCTCCTTTTAGACTACCATAATGTGTGTACTGATCCATTTACTGGTGTTTCAGAAGCCTTAGACTTGGACTTTCTTTACTCATTTTTATTTCAGTTTTTTGTTTCTATGGATCATTTTAAATGTGTGTCTTTGAGTTTGATTCGTTCTTCTACTTGTCAAGTCCACTGTTGATCCTCTTGTGAATTTATCGGTTCAGTTATTATATTCTTCACTTCTAAAATTTCTTTTGATTCTTTTAAAATATATTCTCTTTGTTGATTTTTGCATTTTGTTTATGCATTATTTTCTTGAGCTTGCAGAGCATATTAATGATGGGTATTTTGAATTCATTACTAGGTAATTTATATACTTTCATTTCTTTAAGATTCATTTCTGATTTATCATTATTTCTTTTGTGTGCATGTTTCCCTGTTATCTTTGTGTGTCTCAAATTTATGTTGATATGTGCACATTTGCAAAAACAGCAACCTCTCCAGGTCTTTATGTACTGGCTTCAAATAGGAAAAGACTCTTGCTGGTAGCACAACTAGACATTCTGGGGACCTCTGATATCTTTTGCGGAAGGGGATGAGAATTCTTGGGCCCGAGCATGAAGTTTCTCAGTTAGCAAATCTTGTTGGTTCTTACACTGAGATGACAACCTCTTGCTTCTTCTGATGTTTGACTCTGGCACTCGAGGTTACCTGATTCTACAGTAGCAAGCTGCCCTGCTCTACCTTTTTTTGTGCAGTTACCAGGCATTCAAAGTATACTGGCTTCCCATCAGACTCCTAAGATAAGCAAGATAGAAACTCATCCCTGGGGCAACCTTTCAAAAACCCAAATGCCAAATGCATGCTCTACTCATCTCCCTTCCCCACAAAAAGAAGCTTCAAGTTCTGAGCCTTCTCCTGATGACACCAAGCCATGCTGGCTATGGCAAGCTACTCCCCTCTTTTTGATTCTCAGTGGCCCCCAGGCATCCAAACTATGTCAGTTTCATCAGGGCTCCAAATGTGGAGACAGAAACCAGTCCCTCAGGCAATCCACTGAAAATCCAGCTTGTTGGATGCATGTTCCACTTTTTCTCTTTTCTCCCAAGGGAAAAGCCGCAAGCTGGTATGTTCTCTCCTTGCACTGAGCTGTGCTGACTTGTGGGAGATTTGATGTGGGTAAAGTGAAATCGCTCTTCTTACCTATTTCAGTGCAGCTGTTCTCAGCATTGTGCTTGCTTGGTCTACTGAAACTTCTTAACCAAATTCTGCAAATCTCATAAAGGTGTATATCATTATTAAATCAGTGTTTCCACGAGGAAATGAGGGCTGGGACTTTCTACTTCACCATCTTGATGGCATCACTTGCAAATTTCAGATTATTAACACTGACACCAATGTTTCCAATGTAGAAAATGAGAAACCAAAGAAAGAGAAAGAAGAAAGAAAGGATACTGAACTAGAAAACTCCTGTCTATTAAAGAAGTAAAACTAAATATCAAAATTAGTCTTTCCTAATATGATATAAAAACTCTTACCTTATATAGGAAATTAAAATAAATACATTATAGATAACATGTAGTTTCAAGAAATATGATGAAAGTAAACTATTGCAAATACATAAGATTTTCATTTATTCAAGACTGACTAATGATCAATAAACTTAATTGATAGGACATCTTTACTTTGTACAATCTAGTATGACTAATGAGAAAGCACTATATATTTGCAAGAATAGTTCACCAAACACATCTCCAAATACTTTTGCAGCAATTAGAATATATTTTTCTTACTTGCCAGTGAGAGGCATAGCCTCTCAAAATTAAAGTTTATTAAAAACCTAATGAATGTAAAGGGTCACAAAAAAAGATTGTTAAATATAGATCCAATTTTTATAGATTATTGGAAATTGAAGCAACTTATTATTGAAGCACTTAGAATTTCACTTATGGGGCAGAAGTGTAATATACCTGTCATGCATTGAACTGCACTGCCCAAAAAGATAAATTGAGCTTCTAACCCACAGGACCTCAGAATGTATCCTTACTTGGAAATAGGGTCTTTGCAGATACAATTACTTAAGTTAGGATGAAGCCATACTAGGCCAAAATGACTGTCATCCTTATAAAGAGAGGAGAAGAGACATAGAGACACAGACACATAAAGGGAGAATGCCATGCAACAGTAGAGACAGAAGTTGAAGTGCTATGGAGCAAGCCAAGGAACACCAAGGATCGCTACAAAACCATCAGCAGCTAAGAGGAGGCAAGAAAAGATTCTCCCCCAGCGTTTTCACAGGAAACATGGCCCTACTGACAACATGATTTTAGACTTCTATCCTTCAGAACTGTGAGACAAGTTTCTGTTGTTTTAAGTGTACCAGTTTCTGGTACTCCATTCTAGCAGCTCTAGGAAACTAATACAATACCTTACTATCATATTGATGGAAAAGGAATTTTGGTGCATGCATTCCTCTGCCCCACTGGCATATGTAGTAGGTTTTAAAAACTTTTTAATTAAAGTTTTGGCAAGTGGTTTAAGAAGAAAATTACAAAAATATCTTCAAACTGAATGTCAGGTATTCTGTGACAAAATTTCTTAGACATTCCAATACTCATGATTGACCATTTGGTCATTATTGATTATTCTAATTTATAGTGATGGGTCTCACTTGTTACTACTAATTAAGGAATATTGTTTCTATGTTAATGAGTGGTATCTTTTATAGATATATTTTCATATAATATCTCTATCTTGCCTAGGTTGTATGTCAGGGAAATGCAGTATCCAAGTTAAAGGGGGATGTTCCCTTTTATTCTATATTTTTAATGCATTTGTATATGCTTGGTATTATATCTTTTTAAAATATTTTATATAACTCACCAGAAAGGTATTAGGGTCTATAATTTTCTTTGCGGGAAGGTTATTAGAAATTTAATTTCTTTAAGATATGTGTATATACACAGTTTTTTCTATTTCTTCTTTTGTCAACTTTAAATTTTGTCTTTAAATTTGAGGTAATTTTTTTATTTCTTCTAAGTCATTGAATTTATTGACATAAAGTTGCTTATAACTTTCCCTTAGTGCGTTTTTAATTTTCTCAAGATGTTTAGTAAAGTTCTTTTGTCTGATATTGATATTTTTCTTTAAAAAAAGTTTCTCCATAAATTTAGAGGCTTGCCAAACTTATTTATCATTCCATAGAAACAGCTTTGGGTTTATTAATTCTGTTTCTTTTCTATTTTACTGATTTCTTACTATTTACTGATTTATTTACTACTTTCTACTTTTTACTTTGGGTTTAATTTTATCTTCTTTGCTTGGCTTTATAAGGTTAAAATTTAAAAAACAAATTTTAGAGATTTTTTCTTTCTAATGTAAGCATTGGAGGGACTAATTTTCCTCTAAACACTGACTTAGCTGCATTCTATACATTTTAGCATGTTGTGGTTTTATTCTCTATTAGTTGAAATATTTCTAATTTACTGTGTGATTTCTTTTTATATCTGTGTCATTTCAGTTATACTAATTTCTAAGTATTTTGTTATCTGCTACATATAGTTTTGTTATTTGTTTCTAATTTAATTCTGTTTGGTCTAAGACCTTACTTTAAATGATTTTGATACTTTAAATAAATTGAAACTTGTGACTCTTGTGTACATTCTATCTATGAATGGTATATGTGAATATTTTACATGTATTTGAAATTTTGTGATCACAAAATTCATTTGGATTTTCACACTGCCGTCTGATTCTCTGATATTTATCTTTTCAGTTCACTCACAGAATCTACACAGCCTTCTCTACTCTTCTCAAATTTCTAAACTTTCTCATCTATTTTCACAGAAAATGACCTCCCCTTTCACTGCATAGACAAAATAGATGGCCTCAGACTGAAATGCTTTCACTTTCTGATACCAAATATAGAAACCTATCTTCCTTTCTCCTGATAGAGTAGTGGAGTTTTTCTTCTTATGAAAGGCTAATCCCTTTGCTCAGGAATTTGTATCTTACTCTTTCATAAACCTTACCCAGAAGTATATTCCTTATCTCTCACATATTTTAAGCCTGTGCCTCTCGAGTGATTCTTCCCACTTGTTATTAAACTCCCTGCAACTAAGGGGGATAAAAACCAGAACAGCTAAATCACTTTCTTAACCCCTCATCATCCTGTTGTTACCTTCAGATCTTTTTCCTCTCTTACAGAGCAAAATTTCTCAAACATCTTTTTTGTAGTCTTTTATTTTATTTGTTCACTTTCTGTTTGCTCCTCTCTGTACAGCAACTCTACTATCTTCCATTTAGATGGTGTTAATTACTCTAATGAATTAACTAGAACCATCCATCATTTCATCAACACATGATACCTATTTTCCCCCAAATGAGAAAGGAAAATCTGAGACTAGTGTAAAGGAACATACCAAGCACTCATACTTATAATACTAAAAACTAATGGGTATAAATGTTTCCATCTGAGCTGACATCATCATTCCATTAGACAGTGGTCAGGGACTTCTTCAAGTAACTAGGTGAGGATTTTGATAATTATTTTTTTCTTTCCAAAGTACAAGACTTAATGAAAAATGACTGTATCTAAGACTTAACAGGGAAAAAGATGAGTAAACAAACAACAAGAATCTAATTTTGCAATACCTGTTTTGCAGTATTGTTGTTATTGTGCTGTCTATGTTCTATAGGCGTATGAGGAAGTCTTTTACATTCTTTTAAACCACATTCTATTTCTAACCACAACCTTATCAGATTCTGCTTGTATTAACTGAAGTGAAGCACTGATAGAATAATACCTTCTTCTCACTGATTCCACAGAATTCAGAAACAAATGCTTTTTCTAAATGACTTTACTTTTCATAGAAATGTGGTTATTTGCATGCATTCAGTAAAAATATGACCTCTTTTATACCAGGATTATTTGACAAATAATTTGCACAACAAAGGTCATACCTTGAGGAGCATATTTCAAAATAAACTTCATTTGAAAAGTTGATCACTTATAGTAATAATACAGGTTGAGTATTCCTTATTCAGAACGCTTGGGACCAGAAGTATTTTGAATTTCAGATTTTTTTAATGTTGAAATATTGACATATACACAACAAAATATCTTGGAGATGGCACCCAAGTCTAAACATGAAATTCATTTATATTTCACATACACTTTATATACCTGGTCTGAAGGCTATTTTATTTACTATTTTAATAATTTTATTAATATTAAACTATGTGTGAATAAACTGTGGTGTGCCCCTGCATTTTGATTGCAACCTGTCACATGAGGTCAGGTGTGGAATTTTCCATGGGTGCATGCTGGGGCTCAAATAGTTTTAGATTTTGAAGCATTCTGGATTTCACTTTTTGGATCAGGGCATTCAACCTGCAAAAATAACCATGCAACATTATTGTAATTTCTTTGTGAGACTAATGTCTACAAACCCTTCCTAGGAAACTGGTGTAGTATATCTTCTATAGCTTAAAACATTATTAGGTAGAAAGGAGAGTCACTTCCTGGTATGGCAGAACCTTAGCACATTTTGGGGAATGAAAACAGAGAATAATTCACCACCATTATAATTTCTGTAAACAAAACCTTGGTTTTGATTTCCTAGCCTTGGAATGTACAAATAAATATGCATTCTAGAACTTGATAAAGAAGCAACACCAGAATCCTTAAGTAATATCTCACATGAAATTTTGGTATCGTTTGGTAAGTATTTGCATTATGATTGTATTTTGAACATTTTTAGAATTATCTTCTGATAGTTTATCATATTGGATTTACTGGTGGAGATAGTGACTTGGCTATATTTCTTTTAACCATCTTAGTCACTCTGAACATGTTAGATTCAGGGAAGAGAGAAAGGCACACATAAAGGCTCTGAATCCGGGAAGGGTATGGCGTGACCTAGAAGTATATTGTACTAGAAAATTTATCATGTGAAAATGATGAAATATTATTCACTAGAAAACTAACAAATCCAGTATTCCAATATAACTATAAATGGCTCTCAAAGATACAAAATCAAGTAAAAAATGTAAAAATAGATCAAAGTATTACATATAAGGAGAGAGGGTGAAGGGAGTGTGCCAAAGAGTAAGACCAGGGTAATGGGAACAGGGAACAGAAAATAAAATATAATAAGGCATATTTAATATGGTGACACGTATACACCAAGAACTATGATTTGCTATAAAGGAAAACTATGATCAATTAATTTTTTTGTACCTGAGGTAAAAAAGTAATAGACTTATAAGTTGTGACTGAAGAGAATAAGTGAGAGAGATAAGAGATGAAGATGGATATCTATGAACAGGTCAGGTTATGCAGGGCTTTAAAAACTATAAGGAAAGTTTTAAGTAGACTACACGTCAACTGATTGGCATTTTAAAACAATGGCTCGGGTTGCTGTGTAGACTGGATTGAAAGGAGATGAAGGAGACCTGTGCTGGATCTATTGCAGTAGCCCAGGTGGGAAGTGTGAGAGTAGAGAGGGATTGACAAATGAAAAAGCAGTAGTTTAGGCAAAATAAGTGGCTATATTCAGGATAAGCTAGGGAGTTAAATCACCAAACGTCCTGATGTACTAGGGAGGGGCAGGGGATGTGCTGAGGATTTGGTGAAGAATAGAGGAGTTCAGTATTGACTTCCAGGGTTTTTACTTCTGTAAGCAGATTGGATGTCACTACTACAAGGATCCCAAATGTGGTAAAGATATAGTGATGAGTGAAATAAAATTTAGAGTTGTTTTGTTATTTCTTTGTGCTTTCTTTTCTTTAAATAATATAGCCACTCAAGACACTTTGCCAGAGGGGATGGGACAGGTGCTCCCAGGTGAGTAGGAGGCTTAGGTTTTGATGTGTGGAGTGGACAAGACAAAATGAGACAGGAGATGAATTGTCCAATTCATCATATTTTAAGTTTAGATTGGGTAATAATCATAAACACATATTCATATATTTAAGCAAAATTATATCTATGTATTTTCAGGGAAAGAGTCTTTTTTAATCTCCCTGGCTATTATGGATCTTACTACACAAACTCACAAAAAATATTAGACCCATTCTGACAAGATGAAAAGGAGGGTCTGCACTTCAGAGGAGTATAACTTCATAGGTCTGCATTTTAGTGGGAGAAATACAGAAAGCTATTAAGTAGAGATAAAGTAGAGGTACATAGTATCTGAAATATGTAAATAAGACATATAAACATAGTGCCATCCTCAATTAAGAGACTCAAAGATGGATCTACTAATAAGATATTGTTAAAACTGAGTATTCATTTCTGATCAAAACAAGAAAAAAAACCTTAATTTTCTATAAATGGAAAGATATTTTCTCAACTTGATGAACATTATCTACTAGAAATTGCTGTAAACAACATACTTAATGATGAAATATTAGAAAAAATACCATTAAAGTCAAGAATAATTATGATACCCACTATCCCCATAATTATCTAACGCAGTAGTAGCATACTGGAATAAATCACTCCTCTCACCAACGAAACTCATGCACACAACAAAATAAGCAGAATTCATCACACAGATACTAGCTGAGAAAATTCAGATTTAAAAAATGCAGAAAGATGTTTAAGTAGATGGAATGGAGGGGCTTTCTGATTAATAATAGAAATATTTGAAACATGCATAGTACTTACTACACATAGTCCTCTTTTTTTGTAAGCATATTTTAACACGTTTTTAGCCTTCCCAAAAACCTTATAAAATTGGGTACAATTATTATTCTCATTTTAAAGTTTACTAAACTGAGATACGGAGATATTAACTTGCCCAAGATCAATTTACTAACAAAGATCCAGATTCAGGCAGCCTGGCTTAAAAGTGATTAAGTTTAACCCCTAAGCTCTCTCAGTGCCTCGACACATTTAGCTTAACACCCATTCCCATCACTGTCAACTTTTAATTACCGTTAATCATTCCATACTTTTGAATTTTTAGACTATACTAAGTATTATGATTTAGCATTGTGCAACATGAAAAATTCCCCCAAATTTTCTCTTGCTGTACAAGTGTGTATACTTAAAAGTTTGTGTATCTAACTGGTCAATCAATTAAGAAAATATTGGAAAACTATTTCCACGGACACAAATTTTAGGACTCTTATTCTTGTGGCCACCCTCATATAAATTCTTCCAATTATCCAGCCTCCATTAGTTTATAGTACTTCTGATTTTCATTACTGGTCTTATGCAAATGCTCAGACTGAAGTAAATATACATATTCTTTAAGTAATAGTTTATTCCATTCAGTAAATGACACTATTTTAATTGATCAATATTTGTCAGTGAATGACTGAGATGACATTCCAGGCAAATCTCAGCAGGGCTTCCACAATATCCTCATAAATTCCATGGTTCCTACATAATTCACTTTTATTTAATCTGCTTTCCATAAAAATAATCTAAGATCATTTTTCCATCAAATTAAAAATGCTTGCATTTATACTTTAATGGTTACTCAATTACAATGTCAGCATACAGACGTAAAACTGAACTATATTTAGAGAAATGACATTACTCTGAAATAAATGAGTCCAGATGAATAATTACTTTCTATCTATAAAACTGGGAATTTCTAATATATCATCTGCCTCTTCTGACAGTGCAGGAAGGAGTGTTGGGTCTTTGTGGATTTTTAATTATAACCCTTAATAACTGATTGCAAACTTTCACTAAAGTGTATATTACTTCATTGTAAATTGCACTCTGGAAACATGGAGCTTTTAAGAAAATATAGTATGGCATTTGTTTGTAAAAAATATACTTCCTAAATATAAATTTGTAATTAAATTATTTTATAAATACTGTAGTTAGAGAGAAGGCCCACAATCTCTGTACAGGGTCCCATTAATTCACAAATGAGAATTTCACTAATATTGACTCTATGATCCCTTATATTTCCCTTTAGTAAACATGCAATTCCTGTACATTATTCTCCATAAAGTTTGTTATGGAGAAGGGTGATGCTTCCAGGCATTAGGTATTATAGAGCACAACATCAATGATTCCTCTGATCATTCCGAGAAGCCTCGTGTAGTTCTGAGATAACCTCTGGAGAGGTTGGAGCTAGTGTAAAAGCTAGAGGGTGCCTGGCTTGGTAAATCTTCCTCCTAATGTTCAAGGAAAAAAAAAAAAATTCTGCCTCCAGTATCGTTCAAACTTATCTCTATCAGAGTATGGTGCACTAGCATTTGTGAGGTCCAGATGACCTAGCTTCTAGTCCGAAGTAATCTGGCATAGATTATTATGATGTACCTGTATACTACTCCTGGAAGACAATTCTCACTTAGAACTAAATCAAGGACAAGATTCTCTATATTTTCCCCCCCAGGACATTTCTCAGATAACATTTATCAAGTAATTATTGTTTTATCTGACACTGTACTAAATATTTTAACTGCACAATTTCAGTTAATACCCTTAACATTTGTGTGAGGAAAGTACTATTATTATCCTCATTTGCAAAAGGAAAAGCCAAGGTTCAAACAGGTTTTGTAACTTGATCGGACACATGGTATGTGAAGGGCATGACCACTAAACACACTGTCTTCATGAGGTTGCTGGGGGAGGTGATTTTTGACAGATTTTTGTTTCTTGTTCTTTGTTACATTTCACCTGAATTAAATTATACATGAAATTATAAGAGTTGTAACTTCAACATTCAGTGATATTAGTTTGTTTTAAATATAAAATGTTCAGGGCTAGCAATCTAAGTCATCTAGATTTGAGACTATAAAACCTTTAAAAAACAATGTTCATCTTCTCACTACAGCAAACAAGTAGGTTGAAATGAAAGTACAAAAAGATATTATTAGTCCTTCATTATAGATTAAGAACAGTATTGTTGTTGTAACAGTTTAACTACAATGCAGCTGGTAAGCTGTTTAAATATGAAATCTGTTTTAGCTGATAAAACGTCAGTAATACCAAAAATGAATGAAAGCCACGTAAGAGCCAGGTTAATTAGGAAATGACTCCTGAGTACCATCTGGCATATAGTAGAATTAGTGAATTTAACACTTACACATTGATGTAAAGCCAAGGGGCCATGAACAGAGAGAGTTTATTCTGATAATTAGAGAATCACAATGTTATAAGGGACCAGGAAGGTTATCATGTTAAGCTCTCTTTATATGTTTGAATTATCTCCAAAACACCACTTTTCCAGTAATGTGCAGCCCATTTTTGAACATTTTCTAAATTAATGCTTCAATACCTCCTGAATCTTGAATTTTAGCATTTGACATGTATTTTTCTTTTTGTGCTAGGAATGTTGTCCTTGTATCAAGGTGAAATCTGTCTCCATAAAAGAACAATTATGAGAGTTGAGTATTTGAAAGTATTTTGAAAGTGCTTTGTAAATGTTATTATACTTTATCATGCTCATTTTCACTCGAAAATTTAAGTAGCTCTGTAAATGCACATGCATATATATAATTTATATGTATTTTACATATTCCATCAATGTGTGGTTAAATATTATAAACAACCCCCAATTTTTTAGAAATGTAAGTTAATTGCATAGATATCCTCTATAAATATATCCCTATATAAATAGCATTTGTAGCTATCACGTAGAAAGAGTCTGTATCTGTCTTCCTTTCCCCTTCATTCCAGTGTGATTCGCTCTTTTCCCTATATCCCTTCTTTCTTATTAATCTTACTAATCTATGGTCAACTTTTACTCACAGCTCAATAACACATTATTCCAAACCTGGTTATTTTTCTGAAGCTCTCATCTTAATTCTTAGCACGTCACTCACAGCAGGAAACCTTGCTCCTATGTCATTGGAAAACAAGAGAGATGGAAGGTTATTTACGAAATATTATGATTTACATTCATCTCAGCTAACATTTAAAATTATTTTCCACAGTTATGTACATTTTTTTATTCCATATTTAGCATGATCAACCTGGTCAAATTGTTTTTGAGCGTATATTTTAGAAGTACAGTTTTTAAGTGCTCAAGAAATAATGATTAGTCATAATTGCAATCTAGATCACTATCTCAGATTATTTACTATGGAGTGAAGGAAAACCAGTCACTTTCATGGACACTAGGAAAACAATTCTTATTGACAAAAGGGAGTGAGTGGGTTACCACATGAGGTCATTACTCAAATTTGATCAAAGCTCCACCGTTTTGTAAGCTTCACTCAAGATCTCAGACAATAAGAATCTCACACAATACTGGACGTGAGTGGTAAAATATTACCCAAATTATTAAAACTATAATAAACTGAGATTTTTCTATGAAAACTCAATCAAATGTTTAAAAGTGGCATTCCCATGAAAATGACTTCCACTGAGAGAAAAAAAAACTTTTTTTAAAGTAAAAATAAAGAATTAATTTATCAGTATGCAAGAAATACTTAAGGTGTAGTTTCATCTATAAAAACCTCAGGAGGCAGTTTTTTTGTTGTTTTTGCAATTTTATTTATATTTATTTTTGTGGGGTATAGTGTGTTGTTTCAATACATGCATATGCTGCACAATGATTCACTTTAGAGTATCTAGCATAGTTTTATACGCATTAGTCCACCCTTTCTCCTCCCTATCCCCCCTCCTCCTCTCCCAGCTTCTGGAGCCATTTAATCTATGCTCTACTTGTATGAGAACCACTTTTTTTGGTCCTTTAGTTTCCACAAACAAGTGAGAACACCTGGTATTTGTCTTTTTGTCCCTGACTTCACTTAACATGTTGATTTCCAATTCCATCCATGTTGCTGCAAATGATAAGATATATTTTCTTTTTATACCAGAATAGTATTCCAGTGTGTATCTATGCTACAGTTTTTGGTGTTTTGGTTTTTATCCATTCATCCTTTGACAGGTATCTTAGGAGGCAGTTCTACTTATTCGGTCAGTCTTTGTAGCAGATAAAGCTTTCTGTGTGAAGTCTCTGAAACGTGTGTGCACTGCATGTAATTGATTTGAAGTTATTAAGAAAAGACTCCAAAATTTATATGGTATCGGTTCATTAACAATGATTTCTTCAAAGAAATATTTGAAGAATACTTTTGAAACCATTTTCATCATATTTCTTAATCTTTGCTATCATTTTAATATGATTTTTAAAATTCAATTTGAAACAAATAGTACAGTTTGACTATTTTTAATTCTCTCTCTCCTTAGATTCTTCCTGCGCACCAAGTAAACTGGCTGCCGTGCTGCACATTCTTTGAGGAGCAAATTAACCAATAAAAAATACAAGTTAGCCAAGCTTGAGTTCAGGTGGTTCATAAAGCTATTCTACATTTTGTAATATCTTATTCATCAGTTCAGAAGATACTATTAGAGATGATCTTCTTGAAAGATGCTTTCCAAATCCAAATGCCAAAAATGTAATAGTCTCCTGTGTCCTCTTAGGATTGAGAAAGAAAAGTATACTCCTATTCTGAAATAAGAAGTATGAATGATTAACCCTCTTTTTTCCCCCAATAATAGTCTCATTTGCTTTGGTTCTTTCTTGGCTGATATAGTGGTAAGACCCTGTCACGGACCTTCCCAACCTCCCTCCATGGCATTTACTTCTATGCACTTCATGATCTCTGCTGTAACCCTTCACCAGTGAGTGTCAGGGACCTGCTGTAGCACAGTACTGGGCTTTTGCTCTCAGAATCTGCATGAGATTCTTTCTAGCCAGAATTAAGTTGTGTGTTATTAATTGTATAGAAACAAATGCACAGCAACAGCAATAGAAATATTTACTTAATATATACAACCAATATTTCATCAGTAAGAACATGTATCTAATCTAATTATTCATATGGTAGTTGAAAAACTTCCTGGTAAATTACTAAAATTTTGTTAATTTTTGGAGCCAAGCCATATAAGCCAAATCTGTGGAAGCAGATGAAGAGATGAAAACTAGGCTAGCAAAACTACATGACTTCCAGATGCAGAAAAAAAGGAGCAGTGTTCCCAGGACAGCAAGTAGGTACTTTCTCAAATCCATCCTCAAAAAGCCTTCATGTTAAATTCTCTGATATTTCAATTTTCAAACAACCTTTCTAAGTAGATCCAGGAAGAAGGATGTCATTTGTCTGCCAATGTGATAAGAGAAAGGCAAGAATGAGTAATTGGAACAAAAGATAGCAGAAGTTTGTTCCACGAGACTAAGGTCTGTGGCTGTTTTGCTCAACATTTTATTCCCATTTTTAGTACATTTTTTGACACTTAGGACAATCTGTCTCTCTCTCCCCCCCCCATATGTATATTAATAAATATTGGAAATATGAGAACTTTGTGTAGCAATGCAAAGGCAAATAGTGTTAGCAGGAAAATTGCAGACTACTGATATTTAGCATATTTAGAAATTCAAGACTTTAAATGTGTACGATTAAGCAAAAATAATTCTGATGAGACTAATATGATGTTCTTTTTGAAAAACTAAGTATACCTCAATGGTTTTGTAACAGTTAATGCCATAAATATGACAGCAAATGCACCCATGAATCCTGATCTATTTGTGTATTAGATTAAGAAATTGGTTCTTAACCATCAGACTCAAATGCATTAGCTCAATGGCTTTCAATTCTGAAATCCTCAGACTTCAAACAGTTGTAGGAGTGTAAATTGGAGAAAATGTTAAAGCATATAGTCGATGTCTGACAAAATTATAGTTAACATTCTTATTAAAACAATATAAATTGCTCATATGGAGATATACGGATATGGATAAATACACAATATGTCTTCAAAACCTGGATAAAAGTAATTCTCTCTATCAAATCGTCACTGGCTGCACCTTGTTTTAAGCAGAAATTAACTTATAAGAGGTGTCCAAGAACACATTTCAGCATTGCTAGGGAATGCTAGGGAATATCCATATGTGCTACTTAGAAGTAAAAGTCAACCCATTGCCTACTTCTTAGGAAGGATTATTGCAAATAGATTTCACTTTGAAGGAAGAAAACTCTTTAAACGTGTTCCTCCTGACCTCTACAAATTATATTTCATATGCCTTCAGTTTAGATTCACCCCCCCCGCCATTGTAAGTGTCATTAATATCTGTAAAGTGGGCTCACTATTGTCTGAAATTTTGTTTCACCCTTACTGTTTCAGATTTTAATGGTAATAACAACATGATCAAAGTAAATGGTTTCGCTTTTTTTCTCTTTTTTTAGTAATACAGCCATTTCCCCAAATTGGATTCTACTAGGTGTCTGTGCGTGCATTTCTGTGTGTGCATATGTGTCTTTTTTCACTAAAGCACATCTTCCTTCACCTAGAAACAAGGAATAACACCATGAAAGTCAAATGCCTTTTCCTTTGAAAATTTGTAGAAAAATTTGACAAAGTAGTAATCACCACAAGATTCTTCAAGAACTCTGCTGCAGTTATCATTACAGATGTGGTAACAGTTAATCTTTTTGACAGTATATAAATTAGGGTATAATGCATTAAATTACTGTCCCAACAGGAGATGCAGTTCTAAAAGAACAAATACTCAGATCTTAAGTATCCAATAATCAGAAAAGGTAAGTTCTTAGAGGTCAATTAGTCCATAATGTATTTATTCCCCTAGTAAATGACATACATGAAATAAATTTTTGCCATTTTAATTCAACACTTTAAATATGTAAATCTAAATAAAATTGCCATGCTACTGATTTTTGTGTGTTGATTTTGTATCCTGCTACTGTGCTGAAATCATTTATCAACTCCAAGAGTTTTTTTGTAGAGACTTTAGGCTGTTCGATATATAGGATCATGTCATCTGCAAACAGGGACAGTTTGACTTCATCTTTTCCAATCTGGATGCCCTTTATTTCCTTCTCTTCTCTGATTGCTCTCTTTACAATAGCCAAGATTTGGAAACAACCCAAATGTCCATCATCGGTTGAGTGGATATGGAAAATGAGGTATATCTACACAATGGAATACTACTCAGCTATAAAAATGAATGAAATACTGCCATTTGCAACAACATGGATAGACCTTGAGATAATTATATTAAGTGAAACAAGTCAGGCACAGAAAGAGAAATACCACATGTTCTCACTTATTGGTGGGAGCTAAAAATAAATAAATAAATTCACACACAAACACAAAAAAACCGGGGGGCGGGGGGAAGAAGACATAACAACTACAGTTCCTTGAAGTTGATACGACAAGCAAACAGAAAGGATATTGTTGGGTGGGAGGGGGCAGAGGGAGGAGGGAGGGGGGTTTCGGTAATGGGCCACAATAATCAACCACATTGTATATCGACAAAATAAAAATAAGAAATAAATAAATAAATAAATAAATAAATAAATAAATAAATAAAATTGCCATGAATTGACTAACCCCATAGACTGTATCTCTAATTTCTCAGCACATTTAACTGCCTATATCAGAAAAATCCAACAAATGTGAGAACTTTGGGGTTACCAGATCCTTTGGGAAAAGAAGACATTTTATTTGCATTTTTGCTGATATTAAAAGGCAGGATTTTTTCTTTTTTTTGGTAGTTTGAAACTGCCAGGTTTATTATGTTCTTTAAGAGCAAGTAAGAAGAGCTTGAGAAATTATTTCTACAATTGGCGAACATGTTTCCTCTGGAATTCCTGGAACCAAGTTTCTCAACTTGCTTTTGCATTTGGCTTCTGACCAGATAAAAATACTTTGTATTTGTGAAGGCTTTGTTGAGATGATATAAATCTGGTTTACATATTGGCCACGTTGTACTGTGTTGTAGTGGTTATTCTGAGAGAGTACTTAAATGAAATAGGCAATTTCCTCTAGGTTTTTGTAATAAAACTTTTAATCTTATTCTTTGTGTAAGGGCATGCTTCCTTTGTACATTATGGGGTTTTGGGAACTTGCTCTTTTGGTTGGCTTGGGAATTCAAAAGCAGACTTCTTGGCAGTAGACCCCCATCAATCATCAAGAATCCAAAGCTTACAGAGGGAGTAACATGTCCAGAGACAGATCCTGTTAAATGTTTCTATTGCTGTGTAATACATACTATGTGTGTACGGGAAAACACTATTAGCTTATTGAGTGTCGTTTTATTCTCTGGCTTGAACATAGTTTTACTCTCGAGTTGTAGAGCAGGGATAAGAATATAGGCTCTGATTCCTTGGATACCACTCTTTACCTTGGAGAATTGGCACCATTTCATATTTTTACAGTCAAGAATATCGAGAAAAGATCCTCCTGGTGTTTTCTGAAGGCAAAATATTCCATCTGAACTCAGTTGATATTTCTTGAAACAGCTGTTTGGGAAAAATGATACAGAAACTGATGAAAATATGTCAGCCTTTTTACATGTCAGAATAACCACTTTGAGATAAGCAGGATCAGTTCTTCCATGGCTCGTTGTAAAATCTGAAATGACACTGGGAAAGGACCCTTCTGATTAAAAATATGTCTTTAACTTTAAGTTCATAAAATTACTTACAGTTTGAAAGGATAAGTTAAATATCAATAAAACAAATGGCTTTAAGTGATGAAATAGCCTTTAAAATAGTTTTAAAAACTATTTATCTTTCTTCATCATCAGTGTAAACAGGCTGAAGTTTACAAAGAGTGACAATGGATTCGTTTTTAGTTTAATATTATAACTACTGGTTTTTTTAAAAAACTTTGTGAGCTATTTTTAATTAACCCCTTAATAGCAGTATTTGAAAAGAAGTTGTTATTAAATAAATAGCATGATTAAGGTTTTCATCATTTTTCCAGTATGTATTATATACTTTTCCAATATTCAAAAATATAATCATTTTTTTTTCAAAATTGATTTAATCAATTATTTGAACACCTAAAAGTGGTAAAAACATCCCTAACATGCAATAGAAAATTGATTTATTGGCATGCTATCACAACGTGGGAAACCTGCAATACTTAGTAGCTTTTCTTCTGCACTCTCCTTCAGGTTCCTCTGCTGCTGTAACTGATATACCCCAGGGCTCTCTCCAACCTTCATTAATGGCTAGCCCTAGTGAAGACCTTCCAAATCTGCCCTGAACTCTCCCAGGAGGGATTTCCTGTTGTCAAGAAACCCTTTCTTTCAGAGGTTAAATTAATGGCCTACTTCAAATCTCATGCCTTTGTGTCCATATACATCATCCTTAAAAGAATATGTTCAATATGTCCGTATCTGTTGAGTTTTGCTGAAGGAAAACAGCAAATCAGACAGATCAATTCCTCTATAAATACACAGACAGCAAATTCAGTTTATCCCTCCATACTCCCACCAGTCCTACTGTGTTTTCTAGTCAGTCTCTTTCCATTCTCCACTGGGAAGATTTAAAATGTATGTACAGTATCTCCAACTATATCAATTATATAAATGTACCATGAAATCTCATCCCTGAAATGAAAAGGGCATCATGTAACATGTGAGGCCAAGAAGTAGACTAAATGCATTACTAATTTTCTATTTATACAAAAAGTATATGTTTTTAATGAGCTGATTTAGTTTCTGGCTCTGAGATATGTCATACAAAGATTAATGAAAATATTTTCACTAATACGAAAAGATTAATGATTATAGTCTCAGTACTTATCATTTATAGGTCTGAGAATATGGTCTACGTCATCGGTATGATGCTCCAATACAGATTTTACTCAAAAAGCTTATTCTGCTGCTATTAAATTGAAGCAATGTGTAATCAATCCACTTACTCTTAAACACCTCATTCTTTTTTCTCTGGACAATCTCTATAACAGCTTTGTAAATCATCATCTATAGTGGTTTCATTTTTGACCCAAATCTAAATATAAATACATCGTGTAACAAAGTATTGTTCTATAGTGTAAGAATTCCCAGTTTCTTTTACCATTTTTAAATGAGCAAGTCAGGATGGTCTTTATCTGATTTTCCTGAGCAATGGATACATAGGAACTTTGGAACATCAGGGCAGATCATCAATGGCCCTATTTGCATAACCATGTTTACATTCTCTCAAAAAATCTATAAAAGAAATTGTGAAAATCTTAGTTATTGAGTCCATAGAATGTCAGGTTTGATCTACTTGTAAAAATAGGGTTTTTTTCTACAATATTTTTATTTTCTCTAAAGTATATTTTCTTAAAATCTGGAAGCTTAGCTTGCTTGAAGAGTGCTAATAGTTCTCCCAGGGTGTTCCAGGCCCAGGATAAGTAAAAAGTATACCACAGGCCCAGGATGAGTAAAAAGTATAGCACAAAACATGATGGATATTAGGTATACCACAGAAAGTGAAAAAAATAAAATAGCCACATGATACAGACCCTAAGAAATCTGATACACATTTCTAAGCATAGATAACTCTAAAATTAAATAAGCTAACATTTGAATCCTCATATTATTGTGATCATTTGGAAAGCCAGACCTGGTATGGTTGCTTTTAAAATGTCACAAATAAAAGAAAGATTTACAATTAAAACAAAAAACTATAAACTTAATGGCATTATTATAAATCAGTGGCCATCCAAAAGAACAAAAAGTTCTGTCCAGTTAGTGGTCTCAGTTTTGTCTCAGTTATCAACATATTGTGGTGGTAATATTTAGGGGCTGACATTTGATAATTCTTTATATTATCAATGTTTTTAAAATACCATTTTGATCAGGATTTCTTTAAATTTTCAGAGTAATTTAAACATAATTAAAATATTTAAAACATTCAATTTTCATACTTCTTTCCATTTAATCACACCTTTTTTTCATATTTGCAGATTATATTTTACATTGAGTTTATCTTAATATTTTATTTTTTGGTAGCTATTTCTCTTATAAGTTCAGAACTTTAATCAAAATGATGTCAGCAGAATAGAGGAAACAAAAAGAAAAATTGCATTTGATCATCCCTATTTCTTAATCAAAATAAGAACTTTACATATTATCACCATACCTACATACTTCCACGCATACAGGCAACAATTGCCCCAAAACTAAAAGACCTGTTTCTGAAATTGAATGTGGCAGATTCAAGTATAAATTTTGTGATGACTTTCCACTACCACAGGAAAAGGATGAACTTGAAGTTTTCACAGTGAAGCTGCCCAAACTGTGGAACCTGAAAGGCCAAATTCACAATGGAGTTCCTGAGAAATGGAAAGAAAAGCTTCAGGTGGCATCATTTTTAGTTTATGGAAAGAATCATAAACAAGATTCAGAACCAAGGTAGAGATGTGTTCAAAAAACAGGAGCAGGTAGGAAATATAAATGACCAAGGTCTACTTTTATTACCTTTGTAAGGCAACCCATGATTTAAAGGTATAGATCAAGGCAGCAGTACCTGGCAGTACCCTGCAAGTTGAACTAAACCACTTGTCATAACAATTTTGTTTAACAAAATCAGATTTTCACACAAATTATAAAGCTACAGAATTTGTCACCCTACTTCATTTATGGCAGGTTTTCATCTCAAAAGACTTGTGAAGACTTTGGCAATCTACAATAAAGCCACAGAGTATTGTATAATAACTTGCAAAGATATATGTTTCTTTGTCCATTAAGTTATTTAACATGTCTATTGATACTCACTGAATACTTTTTGGTTAAAGTATTGTTTTATATCTGATTAGTGAGAGATCTCTTGTTAAGTAAGATTATGAAGAGTATTGAAAAAAACTTGAGAGAAAAATCCATTTTGTCAAAAAAATAATTTTATAATATATAAATATTTATTGATATAATGGAAGTATTCATAAAAGAGTTTTTTTACTATACGGGTAATGTAAATGAACCTGATCTTTTCTTCAGATTATTTTGTGATACTTCAATGGCTCAGAAATTGAAATGTGTTATGCTAAATATTTTAACTTTCTCACACAAAAATAGTACATGAAAAGAAGACAAAAAGTGAATTATTACTATTTTCAAATATTGAGCAACAAAGTAATTTAAGAATTACCCCTATCTCAAGGAATGATGGCATCACCGATTGTATCATTTTGATGTGTACATCAAAACTTACCCATGTCTTCATAAATTTTCTAGTTCAAAGTTAGATTAAAATCAATTTTAACAATAAAGCTAACAATACATTTCTTCCTTTTGCTCTTTGTTAGTGAGTTACTATGTGATGTTGGTTATGTCATTTAACATTTGTTGTACTCAATTCACTTCTTATAAATACTCCTACTTCATATGATAAATTTTGAGTATGAGGGAGATCATTGCTATTTTCTCTAAACTGTTGTAGCTTAAATCTTGTTAGAAATAATACAAGGCTACTTCAAAACGTTCATGGAAAGATTCATATTATCTCTTAATTCTATTTTTCTATGAACTTTTTGCTGTACCCTCGCATTAACTCATGGGTAAGTAAATACTCAAAATTTGCTCATAGATTCATACTTCTCTTCTTTTATATGCTTATTCATTTGCTAGGGAGCATGTAGGTTGGGGCACAGTGAAGCCGGCCGACCATATTCCTGATCGTGCAGTGAAACCAGAAGACAGATGTATGCAGCTCTGGTGCTGCAGGAAATTCCCTTATGTAATAATAGCAAGCACATATGTGAGGGGATAGCTGCTTCCTCTCTCACTTTGTTCTTTACAAGACAGCAAATCCTCTCCTATAGACTCTTCTAAATAAGTAGGTGCTTCACTTTGACAATGTTGCTTCAGCTACCAAAATTAAAGCGGTTTTCCTTAAGGCACTGTAAAGGAATCAGGAAACGATCTTCACTGTCACGTGCAGCTCCAGCTCAGGCCCCATTCTACCGTGGGTTGCTCTTTCAGTAGCAACCCAAACCGAAAGCAACTAAGCCCAGCCTAAGTGTCCTTCTTGCCCATCTACAACCAGTGATTCATGTTCTGACTTGACTTGATTCCAAACCAGAGGTAATTCTCAAGGATTGTAACCTCTCACAGTCTGAGATGATGAGTATGTGTTTGATTGTGATAGACCATATATTTTCCGAATGGTCCAAAATCGTGTGCCGGTAAGTCCCTTTATTTTCCTTCTTTTACTGTTTCTGACCACTCATAATTCTAGGCACTCACTAGGTTTCCTAGATTCTCTTGCCTCTTAGTGAACTGATTGACAGAGCGGTGGTGAGTCACATTATTATTGTTTGTAGTGGATTTTGAAAATTGGACTTCCTTGTCAAAGCATCTATTTGTTGAATTATTACTTTGGTGAGCCAAATAATGACTTGGACATGTCTTCTAAGCATTTTATTTTATTCTTAAAACTTTCATAAAGCCAAGTTTAATTACAAAAGAATTTCAAAAGATCTATGTAAAACATTGCAGCCAAATTGCTAATTTTACTTTTCAATCATCTATCAATTTAATTTTAAAAACAGATTTTATCTGGCTTATGATAATCAGATAATAGATTTTTCAAATCATGATTTTGTTCAGTATAGATATTTGCATTAATTTCAACTTTTTAAAATGCATTACAATATCATTAATTTTGGTTACCGAGTTTTTTGATGTCCCTCAAACTTTCGTACTCTAGGTAAGTATCTTGATCACTTCACCCTACTCGTGGCTTTCTAGTAAATTGCTATTCCCAGTGCAAAAACAATTGGTTTAAATTTTAAAAGCTGGAGCTTGATTACTGCTAGAGGATTACTTGATTTAGGTTGCAGGTGGCATAAATCAGTATTTGATGAAACCTAGGCTTAAATAGGAATGAGCAGACTAATTGGCACTTAATTAACATCGATTGTGAAGCTCAAGACTCTCTTTGAGCGCAAAGAATCCCTGGATTTTTATAAACGCTGCAGTTGTTTGCTTATTTGCTTTATACACTTAAGCTTTATACACTTAATTTTAACTGACATATTGGCTTGTTAGTAATATTCTAATATTGTATTTACCTGAATCTATGCTATAGTTTATATATAAATGATTACTTAGAGCTATCATCAAATATTATTCTATTTATCTGAAGTGGTTTTCACTATACACATTATATTATTTATAATTCTATCATACCTTCTATACCTCAAATTTTGTTGGCAAAATATACTCATTAGCATTGAAAGGAATGGAGGGTTTTTTCTGTTAATATTATTGTTGTCATCAAATTCTCATAATTTAGTTTTGTTTTTTTTTTCCTGAAGGTTTCTCATGTGGAACACTAAGCAGCATCTCTAGGTCATGAATACTTTTTGTTAATATCGGTTCTTTTGTGAGTACCTAAAAATTCCCTTCACATTGATTTCACTTAGCTTCTAAAGAGATAAGCCAAATAAAACTATTTTTAATTATAAATAACATGATTCGTTAATATGAAAGTAATACATGTTCAATTCAGGGAGAAAAAGCAATATGCGACTTAGGAAACAGAGGGGTAGAAACCTCACACAAAATCTCCAAACCCAATGAGAATAATATTTAGTATTTTAGTATCTCTTGTTTTACCAAAAAAAAGAAATAGCTATTACATATTTCTGGTAACAATTATTTTCCTAACACTGAATAAATATATTACACAATAAAAATCATAATTAATGAATGACGTTCCTCACCACTGTATTGTAATTTATTCTATTCATGCCAATTACATGTCATCATTTTTTTTTTTTTAGTGTTATCAACAATGTTACAAGAGCTAAACTCCCTAGGCTTCTTTCATATGTTTCCTAGGATAAGTTCTTAGAAGTTTAAGAACTGAGTAACAAGCTTATTTTTAAAACTTTTGATAAGAAATTCCAAATTTCTTTCTTAAAGTTTATATCAATTACATGATTTATACTAAGAGGGCCTGTTTTCCTCAACCCATAATAGGAACTAAAAATCATCCTTTAGTTTTATTTTTGATAATTTGATGAATGAAATTTTATATCTAATGATTGTTCTATGTGCACTTATTTGATGACTTAGTAAACTCATCACTTTTCACATGCATAATGGCCATTACTATATTTCACTGGAAATCACCTTTTCAGGTACCTTGTCCAGTGTCCTGTTGGCAATATGATATTTTCTTATCAGTTTCAAACATCCTAATGAATTAAACATATCAATTATTTTTGATCGTATATGTTATGATCATTTTTAAAGATTTCTTTTAATTTTTCTTTCTTTTTGATGTTAGTGTCATTCTCTAATATGTTAGTGTCACATTATCTTTTGCAACGTCATATATATTAGTCTTTTCTTTAGTTTATGCTTTCAGGTGTTAGGCTTTATGAAACCTTATAAACTTCAGAAGGGTGTAAGTACATTTAAATGCCATTTGCTTCTGAGTATATATTGAACTCTTTGTTGTTTCACTGATATTTTGAGAAAAAAAATGACTATTTTAATTCACAATTTTTTTTTGTTATTCTAAAAATATTTGTTCCAACAGTTAAACTTTGTCACCATTTCCTAAATTCTTGTTCAGGTGTAGAAGGCAAAGTGGGTAGAAGCTTAGGCTCAGGTGTGCAACTAGGTCCAAATACTGGATGCTCAGCTTACATGTTATAGACATGTAGCTTCACTAAGTCTCAATTTCCTCTTCTATGAAACTGGACAAGTAATTATATCTATATATATTTATGGAGTTGAAAGTATCATTTGAAATAATACACCTAAAATTTTTAGCGGTGCTTGGATATCTTGAAAGTCATCAATGAGTGATTGTTATTAATAGAATCATTAACAGTAATTCGACACATTTTATTCAAGTGGATAAGGAAACTGTGGTATATCTACCAATGGAATTCTATTCTGCTATAAAAAAAGAATGAAACACTACCATTACAACAACATGGATGGACTTAGAGAAAACTATATTAAGTGAAAGAAGCCAGGCACAGAAAGAGAAATACCACATGTTCTCACTTATTTGTGGGAGCTAAAAATAAATAAATAAATAAATGGATAGACACACAAACAAAGGGGGGGGGGTGAGGAAGACACAACAATCACAACAATTTCTCGAACTTGTTAAGACAAATGAACAGATATGATGTAGTTGGTGGGGAGGGGAGAGAGGAAGGGGGAAAGAGGAATGGGTAAAGGGTCATGAAAATCAACTACAATGTATATTGAGAAGTTAAAAATAAATAAATAAATTAATTAATTAAAGGAACTACCTGAAAAAAAATTATTTGGGTACATCAATAACTCTAATATGTTAGCTTTCCTGGATGAACAATAAAATCATTTTTAGTTAATAATCTTTATCCATTAGAGCTATTTTATGCTCATAGCAAAATAGTGCAGAAAGTACAGAGATTTCCCATATATCCCCATCCCTGCATCCCTGCACATATGCAATTTCTCTCATGACATCTCAAACCAGAGTGCGACATCTATTACAATCAATGAACTTACATATCAACCATCATTATCACACAGATCCCATAGTTTAAATTAGGGATTACTCTTGTTGTTGCACATTCTATAGGTTTTGATAAATGCATAATGACCTGTATCCACCATTTTGGTGTCATGTGGAGTAGTTTTACTGACCTAAAACTCCACTGTGCTCTGCCTACCCATCCCTCCCTCTGCCTAACCTCTGGCAGCCAAGATTATTTTACTGTCTTCATAGTTTTGCCTTTTCCAAAATATCATACAGTTGTAATCATATAGTATATAGCTTTTTCAAGTTGGCTTCTTTCACCTTAGTAATAGTCATTTACGTTTCCTTCATATATTTTTATGGATTGATAGCTGATTTCTTTTTAGCACTGAATAATATTTCATTTTCTAGATGTACCACAGTTTATTTAACCATTTACCTACTGAAGAATATCATGGCTGTGTCCAGGTTTTGGCAATTATTAATAAACTGCTAAAAACATTCATGTGCAGATTTCCATGTAGAGGTTAAGTTTTCCATTCATTTGGGTAAATATCAAGGAGAGCAATTGCTAGATCATTTGGTAAGAGTCTGTTTAGTTTTGTAAGGAACTGCAAAACTGTCTTCCAAAGTGGCTGTACCATTTTACATTCTCTCCAGCAATTACTGAAAGATCCTGTTGTTCCACCTCCTTTCCAGCATTTGGCATTGTCAGTGATTTTGGATTTTAGTTATTTAATAGGTGTGTAATGGTATGATTTTTTAACTTAAAAATATTTTTGAGATTTTGTTATAATTACATATATTATTTTGAGATTGACCTATATACTTATTATATTAAATTATATTATACAATAATATGAGGGTATTTTTTAAAGTTCATGGAAAAGTAGAAATAAAAGATAATATAAATCCTTCCGTGAACTTTTTGAAGTACCCTTGTATATATTTTCCCATTTATTCAAGCTTCATGTTAAGTTTATTTTAGGTGTTTTTATATTTGTTCCTAGTACAAATGGAATGTTTTGTTCTGGTTTATTTTTCTACTGAGTTTTGAAGAATTCGGAGGAAAATTTTACATATTTATTTATTTATAACTGACTGCTAAACTTTCTCTAGTTCTAAAAGTTTTTCATTGTTTTTTCCAGTAAGCAATTATATCATCTGATAAAAATGTTTTATCTCCTCTATGTTAACATTAATTATCTTAATTTATTGTATTATCTCCACTTACAGAACAAAGTTAGCTAATAATGAAAATAATATCTTCATCATTTCACTGTTAATTATTTATATAGTAGTTTTCTTAATAACAGATCTAATTGTTTTTATTAATTATTTCTAAAAAATACTATAACATAGTGTGGCAGAAGATTCAGTTTAAGTCTCTCTACGTTTATTCCATCAAGTTTAGTCCTAACGGATGCTTTCCCTCTCTCTCATCTGGGTGTTTATTATAAATTCCACTGTATTGCTGTTCTAGTATTTCAGGAATGTGTACTGTTTCTTCTCCTTTCCTATTACCAAAATTATTATAGCAAATTTCACCACATCTTTTGGCCTTAACATACCACCCTCCCAACCCTGTGACTCTGAAATCAATTTTAAGTTCCAGAAGGTTGGGGACTTCCATCCTTCTTGAAAACTAAGTGATATGTTTTGGCATTATGACATTCAATAAGCACCATTGAGTTGATAATTTTAAGTCATATTTTTAATATGACTACTTAAAAATAGATTATAGGTCATTTTCTTTTTTCTACATGTACTATGGTACGAGTCCTCAGAATTTTGTTCCACAGTGGTGGTCAAGAAGTCTGATTCCCTTCGTTCCCTCTACCTGCCAGCCACACACACACACACAAAAGTCTGATTCTTTTTTTTTTTTTTTTTTGTCAATAACTAATCATAATCACCTTGGGCTAATTACTTAAATCTAAGCAGTCTCAATTCCTCATCTCTAAAGTGAATGATTTGTTTGAACCACTCAATAGTTAAGGTTGCTTCTTTTCTAAAATTTGTGGCTTAATCTTATTCTGACCCACATGCAGCACATCAAGTCTTGGATATTGCTCATTTCTTACTAGTCTATACATCCTTTATTGCATGAAGTACAGACCCTATTCAATTATACTACCCCAGTACCTAGAATGAACATTTCTATTCCAATTTGGATATGCTTAAAATGTATTTAGCAGATAGAAGTTCACATGTAGAATATGGAATTTTATTACACTAAGTGACAATTTACTAAATTTTCTATTTTACTTGCTAAATCAAAGAACAATCTGTGAAACAGACATTTGTAATCTCACTCTATGGAGTCAGATGCCTGACAATAAATCTGTATCTCCAGAACTAAAACAATCTTCTGGCTATGGCCTTTCTAGCACTCACCCCATGGCCAGTGGGGAAATATATCTGTAAAAGGATTACTTCAGGGCAGCATGAAGACATCCAAATATCTCCTAAATGTTCAAATATTCCTTAGCCATGGTGGCACCAGTTCATTTTTTACCATAGTAGAAAATAATACAGTGCCAAAGATTTACTTGTAATAATCATTCTTAGTAAGTTTTTTTAAAATTCCATTTTAGGACTGTGAACCTATAGTAAATAATGAAGGCATTGATGTATATTAACCATATGACACACCTGTATTTCTGATTTGGGCCTCAATTTTGAGGTAAATGTCTGTTGTGTTTAACTTTTAAGCTAATGGTAAATTTGGTCACATAAGAAGTTAATAATGACACCAAAGGAGGAAAAGTTGCTGTTACATGAAGAGACAATTGGAGTCATCAACATTAATAGGCAAATTTATACGTGTGTAATATTTACCATATTAAAACATGCTGTGAATTTTCTAAGCATTCCTGTGACCTTGAATTGTTTAAAGATATTATTAAACACAATGTCCCAAGATATTCTGTCCTTGCTGTTGTGCTGCCTTTGAGATAGTAAGAGTATAGGTTCCTCTTTATGAGCTGGATAGTCCCTCCCACCACCAAGTACCTCTCCCTCTCTCCCACCTTAAAAATAAGAACATGTGGTTCCAGTAACTAGTAAGCAGTCTAAAAAGCATGTCACTGCCACTTTCTGTGCCTGGCAGTCTCATTTTACCAAACACTGTTGTATGGAGGACCAAGAAGCCAGGTCAATAGTGTGATGCAGACAATTTTCCCACTGCCTATTACTAACTCTACTGAGGACTGTTATGCTGCTTAATCTGGGAAGTTCCAGAAGTTCTGACATCTCAGGTTAAGCAGCATAACAGTCCTCAGTCTCTAAAGAAGAACAATGGGAAAAGTTGAAAAATTTTATATTTTTTCATGACTTTCTTTCTCAGTTCACTTGTATTACAAAAGTATGGATATTTCTTTTTTTTTTTTTTTTTTTTTTTTTGTCGGTTTTTCGTGACCGGCACTCAGCCAGTGAGTGCACCGGTCATTCCTATATAGGATCCGAACCCGCGGCGGGAGCGTCGCAGCGCTCCCAGTGCAGCACTCTACCAAGCACGCCACGGGCTCGGCCCAAAAGTATGGATATTTCTAAAGCTTCATCTAGTAAAGAGACTTTCTGTATCAAAGAACAACTGAAACACGAATATGCCACCCATGCAGTACTTCGATACAAGGTGGTTGCCAAGCAACCAAGGACCATCAAGGACAGTTGGTTTTTACAAATCTCCAATGACTGGAGTGGGCCACTGCTCTCCTGGACACACCAACAGGATTTTGCAGTTATTAATTTTTGCATGTTATTTGTTTGGGGCAGCAACAGTAACAGTAGATATTCTACATCAGGGAGTAGAATGTATGCTATTTGGAATATAGTAACAGATCTTATAATTGGAAATAAAAATTTAATTAGTACAATAATAATTTCAGAGTCTGAAATGAACAGCCCAAAAGTACACTTATCTCTGCTTTCATGTGCATCTTGGACCCTGGAACTGTCTAAACTCTGAATAAGAATTTGAATTAGCCATGCTATAGAACAAATTTTACACACTGAAAATTTTTGGTATGACTCAAATTCTTAAGTCACAAGTCTCTGGTTGAGAATCATAGTAGATTCTATTAGGAGAGAGGTTCTCATAGGGAACAAAGTATATTTGCTGGGAAGCATAATTGAATAATGGTTTTAGATTGAATATAAGCATCACCCTATGTCCTTTTGTGGTTTGTCCCAATGAGAGAAGGACGTTATCTAGATAACTGAAGTAAGGCTGTACACCTACGGCCCCAACCTGGAGGGAGGTGATTGGAAGTGGGAAAGTAGGGAATAGTTATGGCAGCCAAGGCATCACTAAGACATGTGAACCTTCTTCAAGATGATTAAAAATGCGTTGTGTAAAGTTTTAAAACCCAAAAAGGCATGATGTGAGTGATTTTTGTAGCTGTTATTGAAATTGATTATGGGCTGAGCTTAATACTAGATCACCATACTTAGAGACAGAGAAAGGACATCCCCAGAAACCAAGAGGTATTCCCTACTATCATTAGATAAATAATCAAAACTTACACCACCAAACAAATATGCCTGCATAAATGGTAAGTTTCTCCTACAGTGGATTGTAGGAAGGTAGATTAGAAAGTACTGCTACTTCTTTCTCTTTCTTTTTGTCCACACACCCAAATCAAAGTGACATTTTTCCTTTCCTTTTGATGTCTTGTATTGAATTGTTAAGACAGATGAAACATGTAAATAGCCCAGACAATATTTAAATATATTATTTTTTATTATGCAATTTTTCCCATAAATTGTTTTGTAACAGCAGTAAAACACATTTCTTGCAGGGTAGAAATCCCACCAGATTGTATTTTCCTCCCGTTCTTCAAATATATTTTTGTGAAATACTCCCAGTATCAATATTTTTCTGAGGTCCACTATACTTAACTCATTTTTTACTTTGTTGTAAATGTATGGAGCAGATAAGAGAATATTTTTCTCATTCTATCCAGTATAGTCAGCTTGCTCCTTTTGAAATACTCCTTGCAAATGTCCCAACTGAACTTTACTGAAATGTAAACTATACTTGTATATGATTCTACTCAAACTTCATAACTAAATGTATATTTATAAATAATGAAATATAGAAAATTTGATACTGCAAAATTTCTGTTTGGAAGAGAACTTTATGGTTTTGGAAGAAACATCGTGACAAATTAGCATTTTTGTGTATCCTATCACAAGACTGATAGAATTTTCTGAGAAGATTCTACAAACACCTTTGTTTGGCTGAGTTATCAGGATGAATTTCACTATGCAAGTGCAGGGGTTAGGAACTGAGAAAGAACTGAATGGCCCTAAATAAAAAGAGAAGAACTTGAAATATTTAAGTGGAAAATCTAAGACAGAGCAAAGAATGTACAAGAAAGGCTGCACAATGGGAAGAAAGCAGAAAGTGAGAAAAGAAAATTCTTGGTCACTGTGCAAATGCAAAACACTTATAAAAAATAATGTTTAACAGGATTTTCTACATGTATGCCATAAAAAGTGCGTGATATGAGTAAACCCACCCAATTATCCTTCAAACCCCCCAGTAAAATCTGTTTTGTTAAAACAATTTCAGTAAGATTGTTGTTCGGAGCAAGGTAATTCCAGGATATCCATCAATGTTAGGCTTTTTTTTTCCCTATAAGAAATGCATATTTATTCACTTAACCTCACATAATAGAGGGTCACTCAAAGAATAATAAAGAAGACCAACATTTTAAAAAATGTGTTAATGCCAAACACCTAACTTCACAGAGTATAACACACAAAAATTTTACAGTTTTACAATTCTCCGTTCCAATTGTCCATACAGCAGATTTCCCTCTCCTCCCCTTCCCTTCTCTCTCCCTCTCTCTTTCACTCACATGTGTGTACGTGAGCACACAAACACACATACTCGTGCACAAATACTACTCACAAATTTGTTCAGTTTATGCATATGCTTTTGTTTTTTTCATCCTTCTTTCTCTGCTGCCAAATGATTCAAACTTTTTCTGTATTTCTAATTTTACATTTTTTGAGAGGAAGAGTGTAATCACATTTTCCAATAGTTACCATCGTGTTAGGCAGATATTTTGAAATAAAACCACTTTATAATTTTTTGTCCCCAGATATGAGGGCCAATGGTAAATAAAGAATATGGCCAACTAAGATGTCAACCTCTACAGAGAATTCTAGGTATGACAGTTTGCCTTTAATTAAATAAGAAATATGAGAATAAAGGACACTATTATTGAGGAAGAAAGGGCATTGCTCAGAACTATATTGAGTTGATAGGAATAAGCCAATCTTGGAAGACGGAGGTAGTATCTGGTGTCTCCCTCTGGAGGAAAGGATAGGCATGCTTGCTTTTTACTTTTCCTTTTTGAAAAGATTTTAAAGTAAAAAACCTTTACTTTGTAAAAATGTTATTATAATAAAAATAATGTCTCCCTCTGGGGCAAAAGCGAGTCAAGCATACTTCCCATTATAAAAGATTCAAGGTCCCTATCCTGCAATATAATCCAATGTGTATATGAGGTGTCACAGCTCTCTTCGTGTCACCCTGGGGAAATTGGCACCCTGAGACTTAACACAATAAAATACTAATACTTTGGATATGGTTGTTGACATGAGTATAAAGTCCTTTGTCTATTTTTTTCTTTTGTTGCCTGTGCTTTTGAGATCTAATTCATAAAGTCTTTGCCTAGTCCTACATCCTGGTGAGTTTCTCCTATGTTTTCTTCTGGGAGTTTAATAGTTTCGGGTCTTATATTTAAGTCTTTAATACATTTTGAGTTGATTTTGGTATATGGTTAGAGGTATGTGTCCAGTTTCATTTGTCTACACATGGATATTCAGTTTTTATTGAAGAGGCTGTCCTTTCCTCAATGTATGCTCTAGATGTCTTTATTGATCAGTTGGCTCTCACTATGTGGATTCATTTCTGGGTTCTCTGTTCTGTTCCATTGGTCTGTGTGTCTGTTTTTATGCTGGAAAGCATGCTGTTTTAGTTCCTACAGCCTTGTGGTACAATTTGAAGTCAGGCAGTGTAATGCCTTTGGCTTTATTCTTTTGTCAGAATTGCTTTGGCTATTAGGGGTCTTTTGTTGTTCCATATAAATGTTAGGATTTTTTTTTTCTATTTCTGTGAAGAACACCAATGGCATTTTAATGGGGATTACATTGACTCTGTAGATTGCTTTGGGTAGTATAGACATTTTCACAATGTTAATTATTCCATTCCATGAGCATGAGATATCTTTCCATCTTTTTGTGTCCTCTTTAATTTCTTTCAGCATTGATGTGTAGTTCTCACTATAGAGATCTTTCATTTCCTTGGTTAAGTTTATTCCTGGGTATTTTATTTTTTTGGTACTATTGTAAGTGGGCTTGCTTGCTTTCCTGATTTCTTTTTCTACTAGTTTGTTGTTAGAGTATAAAAATGCTACAGATTTTTGCATGTTAATTTTGTATCCTGCAACATTACTAAATTTGTTTATCAGCTTTAAGAGTTTTTTGGTAGAGTCTTTAGATTTTTCTGTATATAGGATCATACCATCTGCAAACAGGGACAATTTGACTTCATCTTTTCCAACCTGGATGCCCTTTATCTCTTTGTCTTGCCCGATCACTCTGGTTATTACTTCCAATAGTATGTTAAATAGGAGTGGTGAGAGTGGGCATCCTTCTCTTGCTCTCGTTCTCAAAGAAAAAGCTTTCAGCTTTTCCCCATTTAGGATGATATTGGTGTTGGTTTTGTCATATATGACTGTTATTGTGTGTTGATAACTTCCTTCAATACTGAATATGTTGAGTCTTTATCACAAAGGGATGTTGAATTTTGTCAAATGCTTTTTCTGTATCTATTGAGATAATTGTATGGTTTTTGTCCTTGATTATGTTGATGTGGTGTATTACATTTATTGATTTGCCTATGTTGAACCATCCTTGTATCCTTGGGATGAATCCCCCTTTGTCATGGTGTATAATCTCTTTTGATGTGCTGCTGCATTCTGTTTGCTAATATTTTTTGAGGATTTTTACATCTATGTAAATCAAGGATATTAGCTTGTCATTTTCTTTTTTTGTTGTATCTTTGACTGATTCTGATATTAGGGTGATGCTGGCCCTATAGAATGAGTTTGGGAGAAAGGCCTTTGTTTAAATTTTTTGGAATAGTTTGAAAAGAATTGGTGTTACTTCCTCTTTAAAGGTTTGGTAGAATTCAGCAGTGAAGTCATCTGGTCCCAGGCTTTTCATTGTTGGGAGACTGCTGATAACTGCTTCAGTCTCATTGCTTGTTATCGGTCTGTTCCGGTTTTCTATGTCTTCTTGGTTTCATGTGGGTGGTTTTTATGCACTCGGAAATTTATCCATTTCCTCTAGATTTTCAAACTTGTTGGCATATAATTGTTCATAGTCTCTGACTCAGGAGTCTGTTGTGTTACCTTGCAAGTAGGATAAAATCTCAGACCCTTTATAGTTTTTAACAGTTTTGGTGATGAGGATGGGATGCCGAGAGGAACATGGATTTCTGGAGAAGGAAGGATGATGGCCTGTTGAATTGATTAACATGATTTGAGGAAAATCCATGAGAATTAGTAATAAGCATGTTAACCAAAACATATGGTCAATCAAGTACTAAATTATCCTCCTTTTAACAGATTGCAGGGATGGTTGCAGGCTGAATCTAGGTTCAAAGACAGGAAGTAGGTTCAAAGACAATTTCCTGAACATTGCCCTGCTTGCTGCTAACTCCTTTTGAGGTGAGGTGACTCCCTTGCCAATATTTCAGTTAGCTTCAAGTCTACCCATTTCAGGACTAAGATTCATTCTTAAAAGAAAGAAAGCACTATGTCTTTGGCTATGGCTGCTGAGTTAAATCCACATTGCTTGCTAGACAGAGCTGCTCTCTCCCTCTGTGCTTCATGATTCTCACTTCTGCACTTCTACCTCAGCCACTTAAAGGGGATAGATGATTAAAGGTGGGTCTAAGATTTTTCTGTGCCAATCAGGGACTGAAGGCCATATACATCTGTCCCCTAAGCTGGGGTATGTAAGAATGGGAGGAACTGAAATTTTTATGGCTTTTTTTGGATATAGATATGGGAACCATCATCTACCTGGTCCTTTTGGGAGTGAGGTCACCATTCAGCTTACTAGGTTTTGGCAGTTTTTGCAGTAGGGAAGAGAAGCCAATGGGACCTTGAAAGTGCAACTCTTTGGTCTGATTCAATGTAGAGTTGCTGCTTCTACATCTAAATATATGGTAGCAATTGATGCAGTATGTGCTTGTATTTCCCCATCCATAAGTTAGATTTAAAAATAGATGTGTTCTATAAATTATTCTATAATATTATACTAATACAAGCCATTCCCTGGGAAAGGTCTAGTTAATTTGAAAGAAGAATACATGTATTTATATCTGTCTATCTATCCTCTATCTTAATACAAAGTAAAACTTAAAAGGTCTGGTTTATTTGAAAGAGAAAAAATACATACATACATTCTCCAATCCAATAAAATATCAGTTTCAATATAGAGATTGAACAAATAAAAGTCAGATTAACTTAAAGATTCTTATTGACTAGATGGTTGGCCTTATTTTTTCAATAGCTAAATGTATGTTTTCTAAAACAAAAACTAAAAAGCAATCCCTCAGATCTGATGTGTGACAAAGGTCTTCAAATTCTTTTAGTTCATAATGTAGCCAATTAGGTTGTCAACAATATAGTTAATAAATCATTAAACATTTAGTAATTATAGCATAATGCAAAGGAGCTCTAGGCTAGTAGAGGGTAATGTATTTAGGTAGCTGTTATGATGGTAAAGCTCATGATCACTCTGTAAATCTGGCATCACTCAATGTTGGAAGCTGTCCCTGACACATCGTGAAAGTTAGGTGTCTTTCTTCAGTGTTCGCACATGGTTCTGTTTCCGAATTTATTATTCTGCATTGTGGTGACATTTTTCTTTAAACAAACAGTAAGCTTCTTAAGGACAGAGACTTCATTATTATATTTTGTCACATTCAAAGCTTAACGCACAGCAAGTGACTTTCTTTTCTGGATGAATAGTAAATAAACAAATATGTTAGAGAGAATGCATTCTAAACCACCTTGAAAAAATTCCTTTGCAAAAGTAGTTGATCTACTGTTCCTTTCCAGTCTGTGAAATCAGTATTAAGTGGTTCCTATATCTAGACAAATATTTCATATATATGTTAATATAGGATAACAGCTATATCCCAAAAATACATTAACAGTAAGCTTGACTTTTTGAAAATAAATGTAATAAAAATTCAATAGGTTTGTAATTTGCCTCTATGAAAAAAACAAATCTCTGTGTTGCTGTCAGCGAAAATGTTGTTCTGCAAGTCTTTGTGAGCCACATGACTGAGAATTTTCTTGTTACATTGTGCAGTAGGAAGCTGCTCCTTGTCACCTCCAATTTGACATTTTACAGGAACTAGATCCATAAGTCAGGCAGGGAAACATGTTACATATTGTTTTTTTCCCTTCTAGCTGAAGACCAGTAATCTTAAAAGTCAACAATGTCAGATTTCAATTTTGTTTTTCATTGAATTACCACTCTGTGGATTGAAAAACTGATCTGTACTGCTTTTATTGTTCTAAATGTTTCCTATGCGATGATTAAAAGAAAAACCAGAGAACACTTGACTTAGTTGACAGCTGGTTTTATTTTACCTCTGTTTAAACATAATACTTTAAACTTCTTATTAAATCAGGCAGATGGAGTTGCACAATTGCCTGCTTAATACACTGTGTATAAATAAGAAGGAAATCAGCTTTCTTGATTGGCCTTCAGCATTTATTTATTTATTTTTATTTATTTTTTAGGTTAGGTGCCTACTGTGTGAAATGCACTATATGTACTATGGATTGGTAACAAAAATAAACAAATGTCTATTCTGAAAGATTTCAATGAGCCCCTGGTTTATAGAAATATTCACCATATTCATGAAAAAATAACAAAATTTTCTTTCCCAAAACTTTATGATTTTTACTGTGGGGGCTTATTTCTATTTATAAGTCCATAGAACAAAATACAGGGTGTCTTTTTTTTCATGTGTTTAATTTGCAAGGTTTACCTTAGTCATATGTTTGATTAAATCTTTACTAATACCAACAGCAATGAATTAGAAAACCTTTATAAATGTTCCTACCTTATATCAATATTTGTAAACCTCTATAGTAATTAGTAAACATCTATACATATTCCCACCTTATATCAATTATTACAATCCAATAATTAAAATGCATAGATTTAGATGTGATGTAATGCCTTACTGATTTATTGAATCAAGGATGGTAAATTCTCTAGAGAGAGATTACTATGGTCCAAGCACCCCACCTAAAACTTCTGCCTATAATTCATTGTAGAACCTTCAGACAGCAGTAGAGTCCTCATAGAGAGCACTCAACAAAAATGGTGAGGAAACAAGAAATATAGCCTTATTTATAAAAACAGAACTCTAGTATGGAAAATAGTAATTAATTATAGGAACAGCCAGATTAACAAATTTGAGAACCAAACTACTAAATTCCTTTACAAAGTAATTGGTGTTAAAATAAAAAATGTTCTGAAGATGTTTTGTTTATTTAAGTATTTGGTAAATATGTGTTGAACACCTAATAAGTTTGCAGGCACCTACCTTGGGCCTGGAGAGAATGAAAAAAAAGAGAGAGATGGTTCCTGTCTTCCCAGAGCTTACATTTCAGAGAGAGAGAGGGACAGAGTGAGGTGGTCTGTGTGTTTTGTGGGTGGCATTAATTTATGATTGCTGAAATATTTAATAATTCCTTTAATACTGCAGAGGAAATAAGCAGAGTACTTGATAAAGCATATTAGTGAAGGGTTTTCATCTCAGAGAGTGATATTTAATCTGAGATCTGAAAGAAGAGAAATAGATCACGAGATAAAAGGCAATAAGAGCATTTCTCACGAAAAATGTTCCATGGAACAGAAAGCAATAGGCCTTGTATTCCAAAATTATTTAATATTAAGAGGGATGTTATCTTTCCAAGAATCTGACTTTTATTTTACATGACCACTCCTAAACAATCTTAGCCATTAGGTCTCTACAATAGTGATAAAAAGCAATTTAAAACTGATAATAGAGGATGTAAAATGATTTATTCAGCATTGGGTGTGGAGTTCCCGGTTGTCCTTGCCTTTTTGAAATGTATAACTAGCCTATGCCCATAGTGAAGGGCTCTCCTGTCACCAGTGATCTCAGGGTTCAAAAGTATCTTCTGTGGGATCCCATCAAGTATAAAGAGCCTCCTCAACACTGAAAATAGCCATATTTACATGTCACTACTTCCTTATTCCTTAATATAATGCATTACAAACAAAATATAGCAGTTATCAAACAGAATCTTCCCTCTAAAGTAAATGTTTCCCTTTCCTACAGGAGAATTTATTGCTTTTCATGCACATTTATGAGAAGGTATTTTTCTAGAACAGTGTTAGGACACCTCAACACTGAAACTCCTTTATTTCCTTTGCACTGCAGCAATCAAGCATTACTTGATAACTGGGTACCGAACATGTGGTATTGCACCAAAATACTAAAAGCAGCATCAAGTGTTAAATGCCCCATTTTAGGTTTAAAACAAAATTTTAGACACTCTTTTAGTGATAGATGACAATATCAAAATAAAATTTAATCAGACACGGAATTTCAAAAAAATAAATGAAAGAAAATGAAGTATATGTTAAGTCATGACATAAAAGTTTTTACTCTCAACATAGAATAAATCAGGCAAAAAAAACTGTCATTTGTATCACTTGTTCATTGCTTCGTCACCTGTGTGAATATATATTTCTATGGCATTAGCATTCACAGAGGAAAATGGCATTTTTCATGCTACCTCATAGTCCGGTGAGCCCTTAGAGAGATAAAGGTGCGCTAAAAGGTTTAAGAGTTATTCCAGAGCCTCTGAGCATAGAGGTATATATATCCTCGTGTGCCATTTATCCTGAATTGGAGAGACATTATCATCATGGAGAAAAAATATGTGTGCGCATATATGTGTGTATGTGTATACATGTACATATCATATATACGTACATGTATCATACACACACACGTGTGTGTGAATCTCTATCTATACACACATTACACACATATATACATAGATGTGTATATTTTTCCCTAACAAATCTATATATTGGTCAAACTGAACGTTTTTATTCCCACAATCTTATAAAGAAAAGGGGGTCTATTTGTTAAAAAAGAAAAAGGAACTAGCGGCACAATTTGCCCAAACATTTCATTTTTCACCTTTAATTCCAGTTTCTGGTGTTATGCATTAAGTACTTGATAAGATGCTGGTAGCTTCTCTAGGACAAAAACTTTGTTGATTATGTTTTGTAAACATGAGTATACTAATTATCCTGATTTGATCACCACATTTTGTACACATATATTGATATTCAAATCTGTACCTACAAGTGTATATAATCAATTGTTTCAAGAAAAGAACAAATCTCAGCTCTGTTTACAATAACCAAGATATGGAACCAACCTAAACATCCATCGATGGATGACTGGATAAAGAAACCATGGTTTATATACACCATGGAATACTGCTGTGCCATAAAAAAGAACGAAATAGTCCCATTTGCAACAACATGGATGAGCTTGGAGAAAATTATGTTGAATGAAATAAGCAAAGCACAGAGGGATAAATACCACATGTACTCACTCATAAGTGGGAGCTAAGAGAGAAAGAGGGAGGGAAAGAAAGACCACAGTACTGCATTGATCTTGCAGAGGGAGAGAACATTCCTAAGGCTACAAAGTGGAGTGGGGGGGGGAAGCAGGAGGGGGAGGGAGGTTGGGGATAATTGGTTGGGGAACATGGGGTACAAAAGCAATTTCTGGTAATGGGTATGCTACCAGTATGAATTTGGCCCTCACAGAATGGGCACGAGGGGTGACAATCAGCTTTGTATCTCATGAATATTCATAATAAAAATTAATAATAAATAAACAAATAAATAACTAAAATGGAAACAACAAATACTTTACTTATTTTTTATAGACTTGTTCAAACAAGCAGAGTGTTCATGGCAGCAATATCACTCTATGTTGTCTGAGTTCCATCCACATATAGTATCATCCCCTACCCCAGCCCAATGCTATCTTCAGAAGCACAGGCTAAACCTCAGTCAAACAGTTATACAACAGAAACAAAATGCATCAGTTCTCATTGACTTATTTACTCTTAAAATCTTCATTTTAGAAACAGGACATAAATTAGCTTAACAGTATTTTCTACCCTAGGAAGATAAAGTTCAATAATAATGAGAACAAAACAATTCGTGATTAGCTTCTGAATATTTTGTAGTAGGCTGTAACTATTTATTGTTTATCATGATAATTAAAACTCAGATTCAGATTCTAATTTGTTCTCCTTTTCATATTTACCAGAATAAGAGAAAATAAGCAGAACTTTAAGAAATTCCCAATGTGCCATTTATGAATTTGGGTTAAAAGCAATTTAAACACAATATGGTCAACCTAAAGAAAAAAGTAGGAAGATGGGGGCAACTGGTATTTATTAAAATAATAATAGAATTACCTTACTAAAAAGAGAAAGGTGACCAGGAAGGTCACAGAAAGGCCAGGAATAAAAGAATTATTCTGGATTTAGAGATCATTCACCATCCAAATGAATCAGCTGATGGCTCTCAAATTACTAAGCTGATGATATAAATTCCAGAAAGACAATCTGAGTAGCATTTCTACAAAAAGTGAAAGCAATGTGAAAAAAAAATTCATGAAGGAAAACCAACGTGTTAACTAAGATGAGAATGAAAAATTAACATAACTATCTGCTGCTTAACCAAATTTAATGCCTAAAATCTTCAATACATGCATCCATCCCAACTCAATATAAATGTTTTAAATACGTAGCTGTGTCCTCAACCTTAAGGGGTAAACTTTAATGTTTAACCATGTCCCTTTTGTAAATCTTTTAAATTTAAATTATAAATGTTCAAAAAATTATGAGGTGGGAAAAAAGAAATCTGTTTATTCATACTCAATTTATTTCCTTTTAACAAATATATAACACAATACTCATAATAGTAGATGGGATTCAAAAGGCATTATTCACATTCAAATTCAAGAACACCAGGATTCCAGGGTCTTGCCCCGTTGTCAAAAACTGTGAGAGTTCTGAGGTCTTAACCTATTTATGAGACAACAAGTGAGTCTGCCACAGTTCTATGGATGCTGACAGAAGACATGAGATACAGGGCCAGAGATAAGGATGGTTTAACATTCACGGCAATAGCAATAATAAGAAGATCAGCATTTAAACTATCTTTCTGAGTCTCTGTCCTACCAGAGTAAAAACAATAGGGTCACGATGCCTGCAACATACAGTGAATTGTGATACAGGATAAGAATCCTGAACTTAGAGACCCAGAATCTTTTATTATCAGCAGTAAGATGCCTAACCTTTGCCCTGGAGGGAAACTGTATCTTTATTATGAGGAACAGCAAACAAGCTTGCTTTTCACTCAAGGGGGAGACACTGTCTCTAAATTCTGTTTGTTATATAAATATAATTGAAAAGATAATTCAGAATAAAGGTGGTCATTGCTTGCGAGATGTGCAGAAACTTGAGACAACCACAGAGAATGGTCTTCCAACATCCATTCCCCAAAACTTCTCCAGTCTTGAAAGTGTGAGCCCCCTCTTTCCTCTCTATTCACACAGCATCCTATGCATAACCTTATCAAATAAATCTTATATATTGTGTTGCAATTTTCTGTCTATATGGTTATGAACATCTACCAGTGTTACTGCAACTATTACTCATATCTGTCTCCCTTATTTTTAGCAAAACTCCTGACATAAAGTAGCCCCAGTGAAAAGTAGGATAATCAAAGAATGAGTGATATTTGGCAGAAAACCAAACCCAAACAAAACAATGCCTGCATAAACTTGTATTATCCACAGGAGAAAAAGGAATAATTACCAAAAAAAAAAAAAAGAAACCAGGTTACTAATGAGAAATTCAAACTATAAATTGTGGAAAGTCTCAATAAGAGTAATTTTTAATAGATAATTTTCAGTGATGAAAGACAACGAGCACTTTCAACCTCTTTTGATTACAAATATATTAGCCAGGGCTATGTTCAAAGATGCAAAAGTCTTCAAAGGCAAAACTCAACTTCAAAGAAGCATACAATGCACACAGAGAGGGTGTCTTCTTTAAGGGTTTTTCAAGTCTTGCATGAGTTCTTGTAATATAAAAGCAGTCTTTTAATGTTTGTGAATAAAAAATACAAGGTCCCCAGAAGAATATGTGCTTTGAAATACACCACAGTGGTATCATAATGCAATACTATTAAAATATAAAATAGAACATTCTTGCAAAACATTAAATAAAAAATGATATCAAAAAATTTGATGATCAAAAGCATCATTTATTTTTTTCTTCTTTTTATTTTTAAAAGCCTCAGCAAAAATAAATAGGCTACTAACATTAGAAAGTTTCTATACTATAAAATTTTGTTAGTAGTAGCCAATGTATTGAAAAACCCAAGAATTTTCAGCATTCACCTTGTGATATAAGAGCAAACTGGACCACATGTTTATAAGTGAAAATTACCATCAGCATATTAGACTAATTTTGAAGATAGATTAATTTCATTTCCTGTGGTTAAACATATCCATCTCCTGCAATACTTTATTTCTTTATCAATGGCACTTGTCTGAATATTGCACTCATTATGGCCAAAGATAAATCAATATCTTTGGACTGGGGAGGAGGGGGTTATTTTCAAGTGCTAATTGCTATTAAAATGTATAAAAATTGGGCATAATAGTTTAAAGAAGGGTCATCATAAAGCTGCATTCTCTAATGTACAGTACTTAAAATGGAGGAGAGCTCATTTTCAAACATGCTCATGAGAATGTACAAAAGTGTTTGGAGAGGACATATATCTCTCATGTGCCCATGATATACTCATACCCTTGAATGATCCCTTTGAGGACCACTGAATGTATACATATTTTCCCTACTGGGAAGAATTAGGGATGTGATTTCACTTTTCCATTTCCTTTAAAGAGAGAAAACAAGCCACTCAAAAACAACCCTCCACACCAAAAACTGGTATTTTGTTCACAGTGGGTATTCTGGTGCCTGTTTTTGGTCAATCCACAGGAAGGGCTAAGTAGAGTGAGATCTAAGCTAATAGGAAAGGAACAATTGTACTGTCCAAAGGACTCTTAACCAAGTTTAGATTTCCTGAGGAATCTAAACCTCTGAAAGCCAAAATGAGGTAACTGCAGGAGAAGCTTCTGCCCCCAAAGAGGTATTTGTTCTTAGATCAGTATGAGGCACTCTGGGCCTGACTTATCCAATAAAACTTGGTCTCAGCTCTTATCCAGGCCTCATATCCAATGGCTCTTTTCAAGACTGTCACAGTTTGTCCTCATAGTCCAACAGATAGGTCCTTCTCTTTAACTCAGTGTCCTCGGATCTAGTAATCCTATCACTATCCTCCTACCACTTCTCAAGGACTATCCCTCAAGAAAATTCAGCTAAATGTGTCACACTATTCCCTGAGGCTGTTCCCTCCTAGCATTAGAGAGAACTGATATTTAGAGACTATGCTTCTGTGTCATACCCTAGAGCCAGATATAAGAATAGATTTTATTTTCTCTTTGATTTTGCATAAGAGTTCAATGGATCTGAGTGGTGTCTGCCAGTTCTTTTGTATTGATTTTGCAAACTTTAGAAAATCTAATCTTGAATTTTGGCAGTAGGTGCATGATATAGGCTTGCTTTATGCTAAGGTATAAACTTGTGTCTTTTTTTTTTTCACAGTTCGGTTGTCTATTAAGGTTATCAGCAGTTGAATGATAAAGAGTAAAATATAAAGATGGGGAAATGGTTGATGGAATATCATTCCCATTACTTGACTTGAGAAATTAAAACCTTGGCCTTGTCAATTTCTTTCTGTAAACTCTCCAGTACAGTTGGAAGCTTTCATTCCACCAAGAGTCATTATAATTGTCATTACTGTCAGTCAAGTGAAATAGGTACTTGGTTCCCCAAGGCATTTGATTCAGTAGGTACTTTACCAAAATAAACTTAATCATTGTTAATCATGATGACAACATTTCACAAATTACCAGCATATCATTCAGTTTACTGGCAAGGAGCACTGTGTTCAAATCCAAAGGCACAAAAAATTAATCCCAGAATTCTGTATTTCAGGATTAAGGTTTTTGAACAATTTCTAGTACTTAGAACAGTGTCAGTCATGCTCAAGTCAGGAAAACAGAATATTTATCAGTTATTCAAGTAGAGGACATTTAATATATAAAATTATTTGAGCATGTATCAGAACACTGAAAAGGTATAAAGGGAACAGTGAAAATAAAAGAGACAGTAACTACAGGAAGCAGTATTTAGGAACTGGGAAAAGGAGGCGGAGGATAGGACTATTTCCCTCTAGAACCCAAAAGTGTTAGTACTCAGACCTCTAAGAAGGAGATGCAGCCCAGGTGGTTCTGACATCTAGAAGATACCAAGTAGAGTTGAGATTCAAACCTCTAAGGAGAAGAAGCTATGAATCTGGTACTATTGCCTCTGAGATGAAAATTGAGGAAACTCCTGGTAGTGCAAATAAAAATCTGGAAACTGGAACCACTTGCTGCTGTAATCAACTGGTGCTTCATGAAGGGGGTTGGAGCTGCTAGGAGAATTATGCAGAGAAACAGCAAGTAAAACTCTAAGGAGCAAGCTCCTTCCCCATCCTCCTCCCCTCTGCTGTCTCTTCTAGCATTCCCTATTGGAAGATCCTAACAGAAAGTCTGACTGACCCTTGAGGAGAGCCAACACTAACATCAAAGTATAGAAGTGTAGAATTTAGAAAAGTAGGCATCTTAAAGGTGGACATCTTTTAAAAATAAAATAATCTATGGTCTGATAGAAAAAGGAAAATTTAATCCTATAGTCCATAATCAATGCTTTTTGCTCCTCTTAATTTCCTATAATTTTATGTGTCATGGTTGACTGAATATTTTTATGAGGAAAACACACACAAGAAGATGCACTAAAATGAGACCTGTAAATGCAGAAACAAAAACATTTTGAACAGGCTGCAGTAGTCTACAGTGGATGGGAGTGGCTTCAGGAAAGGGAGATTCCACATGACTTAATGATCATAATATTAATAGGAACAGAAATCATTGGGATTTCTCTGGTGCAAATTCCAATTATACATAATATGCACTCTCGTACTTTAAAAATAATATTATTTTATTCAAATTTACTAAGTCACTGTTTATTCAACAGGGAACTCTAATGTTTGACAGCAAAGAAGTCTGACAGTTTGACCGTAGAAGAAACTATAGGGAAGAAATACACTGTAGGGTTGTTTTTTCAACCATGTTAACAAATTCTTACATGTGCCTCATATATTTAACCCAGTGGAGAAACAGGTGATGATAAAATAATCTGTAACTGGCTTCGTCTTTCTCAATTCCATTTTACCATATGATTGATTACCTTTTAATACCAAGCATCATTTTTATGTATATTCTACTTTTTAATAAGTAGAGCAATGTATAAAAAGTTTGCTATGCAAATGAGCTATCTGTCTCTTTCATATTCACAGATGAAAAACAATTTTAAATACTTCAAGTATTTTGGAACTTTCTTCCAAATAATTTGTAAGATTTGTTTAAATTTTGTTTCTCTCACCTATTAATTTTTTTCTAAATTTACTAAATAAAAAAAGACAGTTATAAAATTGAACAATTTTTTAACCAGAGAATATGGCCACCCCATCCCCAAACTGTCTTCAGTGAGGTTCTATATATTAAACAGAAAAATAATATTAGGACAATGGACAGAACTAAAAGTATGTTGTAATTTTTTCAAGCAGCAATAACCAAAGTACATTAAATGTTACTTCCAAAGCTTAGGCCTGAATATCTTCTATTTTAAATTTCTCTGTGAATTTTTCTCATATTCTTATTGGGTTAAAAGTGTCTCACTTTTAATACTAAGGAAATAATGAACCAAAATTCTGAAGAATAAGGTTGTAAACCTAGGTCTGCTACCATTGACTTTTCTATTCACAGGCATTAGCTAAAAATCTCAGAATGAGAAAGTTGGGGAGAGTGAGAGGTAAAAATAAATGCACAACAGGTGTCAGTTCATATTATATGAAAAGTACTCTCCTAGGAGTTTAAGAGAATACAAAGAAAGTTTATGCATGTGCATGTGCGCGCACACACACACACACACACACACACACACACACACACACAAGGAGTCTTCAAAAAGTTCATAGAAAGATTCATATTATCTTTTACTTCTATTTTTCCACAAACCTTTTGAAGTACGTGTGTGTGTGTGTGTGTGTGTGTGTGTGTGTGTGTGTAATCTTTTTACTAAATTCCTTTATCAGTTGGAGAAAATGGAATAGACATATTAAAAAGAGGATAAGCATGACATGGACGGCACTTACCCCAACTTCTGGTGATCAAATTTGGTAGCTGATTCAATCATAAGCAGGCCTTTGTCTAGATTTCCACTTACACTATTTAATACAAAATTGAACACAGACTAATGGCAGCTCTCACTAGTCTATGCCCAATCATATGTGTGAATTAGGTTCTAACCTCAAGGCTAACCAAGTGGTCAGAGAGAAGCATTACCATCTGCCACTTTGTGTCAAGTAGTGAGTTTTGAATGAGGACCTCACCTGCATAATTCAGGGATAAATCATAAATTTAAATTCAAGCTAAAGTGCTTTTTTCTAGAACCTGTGGCAGACAAGACTCTTCTTCAGAGTGACATGCTACAGTGTCATGCAGCTAAAACAATTGCTGAAATAACCAGAAAATCAATCACAGTATTATTATCTTTTAAATCAGTGAGAGGAACTACATAGCCCTGTGGTTATGCTTCAGCAGCTCAGCAAATTATGTTCTTTTACTTGGCCAAATTTCCTCATGTACAAAATCAGGTATATGACATTCAGTGAGATGTTGGATTAGTTAAAGCATGAAATGTACACTGCCCAGGCACCTAGGAAATGCTCAGTATATGTTATTTATACAAATTATTGTGAAATCATTAGGAATTCACAAGGATGGCACATTGATTTCAATGTTACTAAAATGCTTCTGGCATTACGATTTTGCTTATATACCCCAGAAGAAGCATACGTCAACTTGATCATGAGATGAACACAGGTCCATGTAAAAGAAGGTGTGCTATGTGTCATTCAGCAAATCCTCATAAACACACACATACACACACACATACAGAGGTATGTCTTAGATGTCTATCTACATCATGCCCAGGGTGAACATGGAATTTCACATGGATTATAGTTCTTAAACATTTTAGTGTGTATATGCTAATGTCTATTTTAATATACATGTAAAGCAAGGACAATTAAACAAGTGGTTTAAGATCAATCTAAACCACCTTCTATATGAAGCTATAAAAGTCAATATTAAATCCCACAATTCTTTATTTTTTTATTGTAACATAGTTGATTGTACATATATGTGAGGTACAGAGTTGATTATCAATACTCATGAGAAATACGTGATACTTAAATCAGAATAATTATTATAGTCAGTAATATACACTGTCATTGCTATGCATGGCCCTTTACCAATTCTTCCTTACCCCCTCCCTTCCTGCTTCTAGTAACCTCAGTTCTCCTTTTGAAAATTCAGTGTATTATTGTGAATGTTGTATCTTTCTTTCTTTCTTTTATTTATATGCTTATTATTTTAGCTCCCACTTATGAGTGAAAACATATGGTATTTCTCTTTCTATGCCTGGCTTATTTCACTTAATCTGATTTTCTCAAAGTTCACCCATGTTGCTGCAAATGGCAATATTTCATTTTTTCTTATGGCAGAGTAATATTCCATTGTGTATATACACCATGCTTTCCTCATCCAGTCACCTTATGATGGACATTTAAGTTGGTTGCAAATCTTGGCTACTGTAAATAAAGCTGCGGTGAACATGGGAGTGCAGATATCTTTTTGACATGAGACTTTCCATTCCTTTGGGTATATACCCAGCAGTGCAATTGCTGGATTATGTGGCATTTCTATCTGAAGTTGTTTAAGGTATCTCCATACCATTTTCTGCACCAATGTACAGTCCCACGAACAGTATAGGAAGGTTCCTCTTTCTCCATATCCTCGCCAGCATTTGTTGTTCTCTGTCTTTTTGACAACAGCCAGTCTGACTGGGGTGAGACGGTATCTTAATGTGGTTTTGATTTGCATTTCCCTGATGCTGAGTGATGCTGAGCATTTTTTCATGTGTCTATTGGCCATTTGTATATTTTCCTTTGAGAAATGCCTATTCAATTCCTTTGTCCATTTTTTAAATCAAGTTATTTGTTTTTTTACTGTTAAATTGTTTGAATTCCTTGTATATTGTGGATGTTAATCCTTTGTCAGATGCATAGTTTGCAAATATTTTCTCCTGCATACATTGAGGAAAAAACTGTCTGTTCAATAAATGGTGCTGGGAAAACTGGACATCCATATGTAGAAGAATGCAACTAGACCTGTTCTTCTCACCATATACCAGAATCAGCTGAAAATGGATCAAAGACTTAAGTATAAGGCTTGAAACTATAAAACTCCTAGAGGAAAATGCAGGGGAAACACTTCAGGAAGTAGGACTGGGCAAAGACTTTATGACCATGACCCCCAAAGCACAGGCAACAAAAATTAAAAAATGGTATCATATCAAACTACAGCGTTTCTGCACAGCAAAAGAAACAATTAACAGAGTAAATCCTACAATTCACCAAGAAGTATGTGTAACATCTTTACTTCCAGGGCCAAAAAATCATTATTAATAATAGTAGCAATTAGTCAAGCCACTATAACATTTAAAAATGTGCATTAACTCATTTGGTTTGCATTCATGCCTAAGTTTAGAGATTGTACAAAATAATTGCTACCCCAAATATCCAATTTCCACAAAAAAGAAAAAGCAGGGTAGCAAATAGTTCTGTATTTATATTTATATTTCCGCACTCTTCACCGGTTTTTTTTTATCATTCAGCTAATAGGATATTGTTTTATTAATCTAAGTATTGTTTTTATGTCTGTACTGGAAGTAAGATTACATTCAAGGACATTATGGAGGCTTTTGAATTAGTGTCAGGAGCCAATTTTGATGTTTTCTGAGAGCTGTGAATAACCTGTGATTAACAGATCATAAATCTTCCAAATTTATTTGAGGAATATTTCTTCTTTTGTCTGAGAATTCTTGGCTGCTCCAGATTGAAAATTTTAGAGTATAAACCGAGGACCTATTCCCATGTGGTCACTATGAAGTATCAGGCTGGACCCAAAACATTCATTAGTTTTTGTACTCAAAATGGTTATGGTTAACTCAACAGAGACTCAGAATGTAAAGAAGAATCTGGTGGTGGACATAAATGTTTTTAATGAAAACATTGTTTCTATGTAATCATAAAAAAACAATGCTTATAGCAAAGCACAGAGGGATAAATACTGCACATGCTCACTCATAAGTGGGAGCTAAGACAGAAAGAAGGAAGGAAAGAAAGACCACAGTAGAGCATTGGTCTTACAGAGGGAGAGAACATTCCTTGGGCTAAAAAGTGGAAGGGGGAGGAGTAGGGAGGTTGGGGGATAATTGCGTGGGGGACACGGTGTACAAAAGCAATTTCCGAATCTAGTCCTCGCATCATGGGCACTAGGGGTGACAATTAGCTTTGTATCTCATGAACATTAATAATAATAATAATAATAATAATAGTAATAATAATAATAATAATAAAATGCTTTATTTCCTTTTGCTTGTTTAGATTTATTTAGCATTTTACTAGAACATATACAATATACTTAACTTATTTTGGAGAATCTGTTGTTAGAAGACAGATTTAATACAAAAAAATCTGTGCCTAATTTTCACAAAAAGCACAATGAGATTTTTTCAAAGTAAAGAATACACTTACAACTTTCAGGGCAATAATTAAAAAACAGAACTTAGAAAACTATGGACATTGTTATGTAGAACTGTAAGTTTCTCTTGAAATTGGATTTGAACATAAGTAAGCCAAATACGATAGATGTTTGAATGAAAGACTCTACAGCCAGCCAGCTAATTTGGAAACTTGCTGTATTTAATTATTACTGGTTTTTCATTTGGAAAAATGTATGGTTTTCCAGAAGATAATAGCAGGACACACACATGTGCAAACACACACAAATGTGCAAACTAACACCTAAAGTCATCTTGTTTCTCTCTCTTTTACACACACACTTTTTAAATAGTATACAGTATAAGAAAATACATAGATACATACATATACAAATATATCTATATATACATATTAGAGGTAATTCATTAAAAAGAAATAGACTGTAATTCTTATGGTCTTATAAAAATTTTATTAAGATAATACACACATACACACACACCAGAGGAACAGATATGTAAGCCAAATTAGGAATGTAAGACCAGAGTGTAATTGGGACACACTTACAAAGATGGAGAAACAGCGACAAAAGACAGATTTGAAGAAAGATTTTACTACAAAGTAAGGGATTGGCTACCATGAAGAAACTCACAATAAAACTTGTGGAACAGAGTAGTCTGATATTTTGATAACCTGGCTACTGCTATTCAAACCCTTTCCAACACTGTCGCCTCAGAAGTGAGTCTGCATCTTGGGAAGAATGGATTAAGGTAGATCTAAAAGTATTGCCTCACTACGTCGTGTGACATCACGCCGTCCGATACCCTTACTGTGCAACTCTTCCAATGGGGAGACACAAAAGAAGGAGAATTATTGTCCTGCTCAATTTACCGTAGCTATGGTCAGTCTATGGTGTACGAGGATGGGAAGTCCTGCAGGCATAATGATCAGCGGGGATCTGAAACTTTATTTTATACCTTTTGCTCAGAACTGTGGACTCAAACAACAGCGTGGTGTGGGAAATTAAACAGCAGACAGGCAGCAGCAGGTAATCGCCTGTGTGTGTTTTAGTATGGTAGCCTATTATTCTAAAAAGAAAAAAAGAAATAGAGTTAGGAAGTTATGTGGAAATCTATGCAAATGATGGATAGAATCTGCAGGAAGGGTTCTATTATTGAAGACAATGATAAGGGGTGTGTGATCCAATCACCTTTTATATACTGAAAAAAGTACTGCTTCAATCCTATCACTTTAAAATGAATGAATTATGAAACCTTATTATAAATTAGTACAAAATATTAATATGATCATAGGATGTAAAGAAACATCAAAAAATCACTAAGTAATAAACCACTTTCAAAGAATGTTTTGCTTTCTTCTTTTCCACATTCTCAAAAGTCAGAGACTTTTAAAAAGTTTACAAACCCTTAAAAAGTTTATATCTAAAGGGACTGGAATAATTGGTGTGTGTAAAATGTAAATAAAACAAATACACAACTTGCAAGTGCATGTGCACAAGCATGTGTGTGCATGTGCACACACACACGCACACAAACATCAACCCTCCAGACACTCATTCATTTTCTTTCCAATTTTTTTTATGTGGTAAAGTACACATAACATGAAATTTACTGTCTTAACCATTTTTAAGTGTATAGTTCAGTGGTATTAAATACATTCATAATATTGTACAACTATCAACACCATCCATCTCCATAACTCTTTTTTATCTTGTATAACTGAAAACCTACACCTATCAAATGATAACTCTCCATTCCTTTCTGCCCCCTGCCCCCTTGGCAATCACCATCCTACTTACCATGTCTATGATTTTTGACTACTTTAAGTATCTCATATAAGTAGAATCATACAATATTTGTCTTTTTGTAACTGGCTTATTTCGCTTAGTGTAATGTCTTCAAGGTTCAACTGTGTTATAGTACATGTCAGAATTTTCTTTCTTTAAAGGCTACATGATATTACATTGTATGTATACATTACATTTTGCTTATCCACTCTTGTCTTCCACCTTTGCATTTTGGTCAGAAAAGAGAACAGACATCAGAACTTTTAATTTTAATTTTTGATAAAATAAATTTTCTTAAGAATACTAAATATGAAACGAGGAATGTGCCAATGATCTGTTCTTTTATTGGCTCTGCTGTTAAGATACTTCCACGTGTGTTTTTTGTGGTATAAGACTGACTTAAAAAAAGCACTATACACTGATGATGTGTCCATAATGATTAAAAACAAAACAAAAAAAACAAAAAAACTGAACAGAACACCAGTGCTCTCACCTAAGCTAATCAAAAGATGTGGGTGGAATTATTGTGGACTATCCTTAATGGACTGACATTCTTCCTCAAGGTTATCCCATGGTTTAAGATGGCTGCTGGAACTATGGGCATGCAGTCAAATTAAGAACTGTAATTACAGATTTTCCTAAGCCATAGAAAGAAATACAGAAATTTGCTGTGGAATTCAGGATTTTATTAGATATTTATTGTCCTGGATTACAGATATGTAGCAGCAAGTCAAGTTAATAACACCTTTTGGAAAAATAAAGTTAAAACAGCATGGTAGAATAGGAAGATTTAAACAATCCAATTATATAAAATTATTTTTTGCCTTGTAAGGGAAAAAATAAGAAATTACTATACAATCCAATTTATGAGAGGATGTGAGGGCGATCTGGCTGCGACATCTGTCACCCCATTGATCGCCAGGGTTGATTCGGCTGATCTGGCTGGCTAGGCGGGTGTCCCCTTCCTCCCTCACCGCTCCATGTGCGTCCCTCCCGAAGCTCCGCGCTCGGTCGAAGAGGACGACCTTCCCCGCTAGAGGAGAGGACCGTTCTTCGGTCAAGGGTATACGAGTAGCTGTGCTCCCCTGCTAGAACCTCCAAACAAGCTCCCAATTTATGAGAGATTTTTCTTAGGAAAGACCAACCAAAGATTCAAAAATGTAATCTAAATAAAGATGAGAAATAAATTTCAGGTTAGCTCAACAGCTTCAATAAAAGGTGTCGTATACTTTCTTTCCATAAATGGAATCAAGTGTGAAATAAGAAATTTAGTCAAAAATATAAATTGAAATATAGAATTTATGGTTATATAAGCAAATTTTAGATTTTAAATTTTGAAAGTATAGAATTAAACTAATTCTAACTATACAGAAAACGATCTACCTCTGAAAGAAGTATAATATTAAGTTTTCTCTGTTCTCTAATAATTGAAAGCTGATAGATGAGGATATGTGTAAATTTACTGCAAGCAAACGGGCTATTGGAAGATCCAGTTTAGCATATTGATAGGAAACATAAGAATAACTATCAAAAACTGTATCATGCTGAGAAAAAAAATAGTACTCCAAAGACTCCCAGTTATTCCCTCAACTCCCAGGCAGCACTGCCTACAAATAGACAACATACACTGTCATAAATACAAAGACACTCTATCCACAATTAATTTCACCTTCAGAGGACAGTGCATTCTTAAGAAAAAAAATGTTAAGATTAATTGAAAAAACTAAGAAAGTAGGCAAATTCTAATAATTACAAAGGGGAAAAAAGTAATTTTGTTTTAAAGTAAAATATCTGGTTTTACCAGAATATATAAGAAATTGCAAAAAACAAGCTTTCATGTATGGGTCAGTTGCAGAAAGCTTGAGGAGAAATTTTTTTTCTCTAGTTTACTAGAACCACATAACTTATGGAAATATATAATAATCCTAAATACTTTTCAATTTCTAACATGGACCTTTAATTCAGGGACTATTATCAAAAAAACATTTTTTTTTCTTTTTTGTAACACATTCTGTAAAATTTTAATAAGCATGATCTACTCTGCAAATAGAACTGCCAAATAAAATGTACTAAAATTTCCTTTCATTTGTCTGCACATAATCAGATTACAGCTGATCTAGAAATTGGAATACTTACATTATATGTGAGATAAGAAACTAACAAGTAATTACTCAGCGTTCCAGGATTCCTATGGGAAAAAGACTAATGGGGCATATATAGAATAATTGAAGCAAAATCCAGATTTATAATTTTTAGATCAATGTAAATCTTTCTTTTGTATGAATATGAAGATATTTAGATTTTGCTCTAAGGGCATTTACTTAGCTACCACATCAGAGACACATTATCTGTGACAACTGATCCCCTAATTAGTGGCCAAACTTATCCTACTTGCCTTAGAGCAATTAGAATCCTCAACTAAATAAGTCAACGTATCTTCACTTCTTGTACTAAGATCATCTTTAAATCCAATGCTATTATACTTAGTGAATCCATGCAGGTAATACAAATGATGCTTTTTTAAACTAGTTAATTAATCATATATTGTTATTACTTTTTCTTCCCATAATGCTATTCATTTGCGTTAATACTCTTAATCAAGTGACAGTACAAACTTTATTCAATAAAGAGAATCTCATGATTGTGTTTTCTGTATTTAGAAAATTATCTGCCTCCAGGAAAGTTTTTTCATTCCCATTCCAAAACAAGTCTTAATGTTTTTCTTGTCTTAAAAATAAAAATACTTAAGAACAGGTAGGCTATGATAGTGTCTTGCAGAATTCCATTTCTACGAATATCTGAGAGGCAAGGCCACAGGGCCATATGAGCTAAGGGCAGTATTTTAAGCTATGGGATCTCATAGGTTAGCTGATTTTAGTGCTAATGTTTATGTCTTTCCACTTTTCCAGAGTGTTGGCAGTGATTAGGAAAAATAAAACTTTTGAGTAAGTGACAAATCCTTGCATAATTTATAAAAAATGTCCTACTAAAATATTTTCCTCTGTTACTGGATAAATAAAATGGAAAGTCCCAGCTGGGAAACACAAAATATACTTTTGTTTTAACCATTGTGATGGTTGTATATTTTTTCTACCAAACCATCCAAAAAATAAACTATTATTAGGATATCTCCACAACCACAGATAAAAGAAATTATGTAAAATCTATTTGGAGATGCTGAAAGGATAATTTAGGACATGATTCTAGTTCAGTGTCATCTTTACTTTTTAATGAACTATGTCAGTGACAAAAAGTCATTAATTTTACATGCTCTGCTATCTCAGATAACTTTTCTTACAGTATTTACTGAATATTTTACATAATTAGTCTCTACTGTGTTTTTCAAGGAGGATTTTCTGAAGTGTCCATTTGAGGTTTTATCTGGGGCATCCAGGTAGTTATTCTAACTTTTCTTTTCTTTTTTTTTTTTTTTTTTTTTTTTTGTCGTTTTTTCATGACCGGCACTCAGCCAGTGAGTGCACCTGTCATTCCTATATAGGATCCGAACCCGCGGCGCGAGCGTCGCCACGCTCCCAGTGCAGCACTCTACCGAGTGCGCCACGGGCTCGGCCCTCTAACTTTTCCATTTACATTTGATTTTAACAACTTAAATACTGACCTAGCTAATCATTGTAGAGGAATAATAAAATATAATTACTCCTACCATTAACTGGTAGAGATTTCTTTTCCTCAAAAACCACCTCACCAGGAAAACCACCTCACCAGTCACTTCACGACCTAAAACCAGGAGAACTAGTACAAGATGCTCCTCAATTTACAGTGGGGTTATGTCCTGATAAACCCATGGTAAGTCGAAGACAAAAATACATTTAAAACACCTAACCTACTGAACTTCATACCTTAGCCTAGCCTACCTTAAACTTGTTCAGAACACTTACATTAATCTACACTTGACAAAATCATCTAGCATAAAGCCTATTTCATAATTAAGTGTTGAAGATCTTAAATAATTTATTGAATACTTGTACATTATGTTGAAATTATGATGGCTTTGCAGCATGCTTAAATTGAAAAATTGTAACTTGATCCATCACAAACTGGGGATTGTCTCCATCTTGGAAGAGATATTAGAGAAAGATTATACTCACACCTGCTGGAAAAAATAACTTATCAGGGATTGCCATCTCCTATATTGAAGTTAAATTACAAGGAATTAATCCTTTGAAATTTATTTCTCAATTGAAATCACACATATCAACAAGAATTGAAAATTTCACCTATTAAACATCTTAAATTGTCGTTCAGAGAAATTTCAGAAGCAATTGATACATAGGAGGTAGCTACTAACACAAGATATTAGGAAAACACAGAAAAGCAGCACGTGAAGTTCTCCCCAAGACCACTGAAAAAATGTTCTATATGTCACAACCTCATTTTCAATGTAAAAAAAAAATGTCCCTTTGGTCATACATTTCCTCTTTCCTGATCTAAGATTATACTCTTCCAACTTTGCCTTTTTTCAAATTATGAATAATAATTGTGGAGGATACCAACATTAATAAAGCAAATGCATTTTATAGTGCCTAACTTTTTAGAATTGCACATACAATGCTAAGCTTGGGAAAACAGAAAACTTTCCCAGGACTAAAGTTTCTGTTGTAGATAAAAAAAATTGTAACAACAAAAATGCTTGCTATTAGGGCAGTCGTCCTTGGTGCAGCTAAACCTTATGATGGGAAAGTATGACGATTATCTCATTGTTCTATTTGTAACCACCTGTGTTCCTTTTCTGTAACTTTCTTGCCTGGGGAATAAAAACTGAGAGAAAAAAACCTGATTGGGGGTTATTCCCAGTATTTCTTCTTTTGAAAGAATTAATTATTCCAGGGGGTAACCACTTTGGGCCTCTCATTGCTCTGGAGAAATGGGCTTTGAATAATCCTTTGTGTCTCCATCACCCCCTGGAGGAGAGGTGACAATAATACATTAGATTTAAGCCCTAACAGAGAAAATCACTACCCTAACTCAACTTCCCTGAGTTATTGCTAGGGAGCCAATATGAAAAATAACACAAAGTTATGTTTCAGTAACCTTACCAATAATGATACTTATTACAGTCCAATCTGTGCTGCTATAACAAAATACCTTAGTCCGGGTAATTTATAAAGAATAGAAATTAATTTGCTTAAAGTTCTAGAGGTTGGGAAGTCCAAGATCAAGACACCAGCAAATCTGGTGGCTGGTAAGGACTTGTCCTCTGCATCCAAGATGGCAACTTCTTACTACACCTTCACATGGAGGAAGGGGAAAGAGGGCCAAACAGACTCCTGAAGCCCTTTAGTAAAGGCACTGATCCCATCCATGAGGGTGCAGCCCTCTTGACATATTTTCTTCTAAAGGCCCCACCTATAAGTATCATTGCATTATCACATGAATTTTGGAGGAATACAAACATTTAAAACATAGGAATACAGTCAGCCCTTTGTATCATGGCATCCGTGGATTGTACCAACTCCAGATCAAACATATTTGGGGCATAAAATAGATGGTTGCATCTGCACTATACAGGTATGGACTTTTCTCTTGTTATCATTCCCTAAACAATACAGTATTACAATTATTTACACAATGTTTACATTGTATTAGATGGTACAAGGAATCTAGAGATGATTTAAAGTATACAGGAGGGTTACATAGGTTATATGTAAATACTATGTCATTTTATATAAAGGATTTGAGCATCCTTGGAGTTTGATATCAATGAGGGTGGAGTGTTCTGGAACCAATTCCCTGTGGATATCAAGTGATAACTTACTTTTCTGCATTAAGACAAAAATAAAGAAAAATGTCCTTGCTCTACTTAAGAGGAATATACTGATACTTGGGATGTAACAATGTTTGTCATGATCACACCAAGAAACAATGCATTCTGGCTCCAGTAAGGTTGATTGCATCTCTTTTGTAGCTTCTGCATTATCTATGTGGGAGATTAGGCTCTTCAATGGCAATTTGGGATTAAGGATAATTGTTCTGCAGAGCTAGTAGTTAGAACTTCCAGAATCCTCACAAAGAATCCAAATGGATAAACCCTTTTTGATGAAATAAATAATAACAGATATCTAAAGATACCATTTTTATCTATAGTAATTGGAGAATTTCATGTGGATATCAAAGTGTATCCCTCACCTTGGCTAATTAATAAATAATAGAATCCTAAATAACAAAATGATTAAATTTTCAAAAGTCAAGTAGTAATTGATAATAAAATAGTTTTTAACATTCTTTTGACTAAATAGAGGGTAAACTACACCACTGATAATATTTTATTCAATACATAATATGTAATGTAATGTTAATCCAGGTGAGGTGAAAAGATTTTTATCTAAAAGTGGCAACCTGGCTAGAGAGAGCCCAGAAGTCCTTTTGACTTATTTCCTCAGTCAGATGTGGGAGATCTTGAATCATGGTCAAGTGTCTCCCTTCTCATAATCAGCTTACTTGTACTTATTTGTCTCTCAGTTGTTCAATGTCTATTGTCCTAAGTTTAAATATCCTGTGTATCAGCTCTACTGACAAATGATTTAACAGGTCACCTAAGTAGGAAAAAGAAAACCAAAACAAACCAGGATGAAATGTTGCTGACTAATGCTTAAACTGAAAATCACATTTATGCAAACAGAACCAGATCTTCAATAAGAATCACATGATGAAGATCTGAACAACACTTGATGGTCTTTCTGCAGCATTAGATGAGCAAGAACCAAAATTCTTGCAAAAGAATTTGTGAAAGCTCACACAGTCATAGTACTATAGCCAACAGAACTGGTTTTGAACTTATCTATCATTCAAAACCGAAACAAAACAAGCAAAAATCTCTTCTTAGTGAACATGATATTTATTGTTAGCTGACTAATCAGTAACAGTTCCTTGCTATGGAAAGACAGCCAGGCAGGAATGGACTCATTCCAGTAAACACATTTCAGAATAACAACCATCAAAAAGTCTCTTATGAGTAATGATGCTTCTACACATTTGAAAATACACCAGTCTTGACCTCCATACTTCCCATAAACTCGTATAAGAACAGCAATCTCTTCTACTGACAGAGACTATACCTGATCAGCAAAGCTTTTCTTTACTGTAGTAAGCAGAAAATTTTGCTTTCTGTTTTCTGGTTTCAGATATTTAGTGGTGGTCTCATTATCCTTTGGCCAAATTCTGATTCCTATGCTTCTTTGAGAGAGCACATAAATAGAGTGACATGTTCTCCTGGTTTTCTCAGAAGTGTCCTGACTTATGTGTGGGAACCCCATGCACTTAATTCTCCCCTTTCACTTCAAAAGTCCTCCAATTTGAACAATAAGTTATACATTAATCCTAATGTGGTGACATTCATGGAGATAATAAAACGATGTGTTTTTGTTTTTGTTTTTGTTTTGCAAATATTGTGTTGAAGGTCCTTGTGAAACAGCCACATAAAAATATCTGGTAAGTTGGCCTATCATCAAAACTATAGTTAGTAATTGAAATCCTTGGAGGGATGAGATTACATTTTAAAAAGAGAGAAATAGACTGCAAATGAGAGAAAAAGAACTAATGAGAAGAGCAGGAATTATCATCACTGAAGAAAAAAATCAACAGGAGCACTCAAAGATGTAAATGAAAACTGAGAAGACAACAGTGTTATTGAAATCATAAGACAGTTTCTTAAAAGGTGATGCATGATCAACATTTGCACTGTCAAACTTGGGCTCACAGACCCTTCAAACCCATTGTGCACAGACTGGGTCACAGACCCCTCACATGCAGGTTTCAAGCTAGGTAATTGGGAAAAATCCCGGGAGCCACTGGCAGATGACACGAGCTCAGTCCTCAGCTTCCTCAGCATTAGCAGCAGTAGCAGCTTGCAACAACAGTGGTGGTGGCCTCTCAGAGCATCCTGGGAGCCCTGGCAGCAACAGCTTGTAGCAGCAAACTCCAGCAGCAGTAGCAGCCTCCTCGTGGCCTCCCCTGGGGCATCCTGGGGGAAGGGGACACTGTAGATCAGAACCATTCCTCCTTTATACTTAAGTCCCATAACCCAGGATACCTAGGTGCAGGTCAGACAACCCAGGAACACCTGGGTGCACATACGCAATTACCTTAGACAATAATCAAGTAACACCTGGGCACACATATATATTTACATCAAATGCTTAGCAAGATTCTGAACATCTGAGGAACCCTGACCATTTACCTTCACTATCCCTATAAGCACATACTGTGGAGATGTCAAGTAAAATTCTCAAAATTGTCTCTATTGATTTTAAGAACAATTTCAGTGGAGTAATTAATAAAGAACCAAAATTACTTGGCAGTGATGTGTCAAAAGAACTATGAAAAGAATAGACATCATGAATTTAAATAATAATTACAATTGGTAATAATGAATATGCTAATAATATTAAATGCTCTTGAGATTAAAAAAATACAAATCTTTCTAAGAACTTTTTGAAGACCCCTCATATGTTTTCAGGAAGTCTCTTAATAAGTTATTACCAATAATAATATTTTTTTTAAAAAGAACTATGTAAAGAATAGACATCATGAATTTAGTGCTTTTCAAAAGAGTTCTTTGAAGGGACAAGAAAGACATTAGACACTAGCTGAAGGAATGTACTTAGTTTTATCTTCCATTTTAAAACACAGATGGATCAATGTGGAGAATATCATGTTAGTGAAATAAACCAGGCACAGAAAGACAAATATTCCATGCTCCCGCTTATATATAAAAGCTAAAATAGTTGAACTCATAGAAGTAGAGAGTAGAATGGTGGTTACCAGGGGCTGGTAAAAGGGGGAAGGTTGGGGAAGTGTTGGTCAAAGAATAAAAACTTCAGACAGGCATAAGTTCAAAAGATCTATTGTACAGCATGGTGAATATAGTTAATAACAATGTATATTATTCTTAACAATTGTTAAGAGTAGATTTTAAGCGCTCATACCACAAAAAATAAATAAGTATATGAAGTAATGCATATGTTAATTAGCTTTATTTAGTCATTCTACAATGTATACATATTTCAAAACCTGTTGTACATGGTAAATATACATAACTTTATTTGCAAATCACAAATACATTTAAAAAACAGTTATATAAATTTAAATATTAATAGGGAGATCCTAAGAGAAATAGAATTTGACAATAATGTATTCAGATAAATCAAATGAATAAACTTTGATAGATGGCAGTGTAAATGGAATCCAGACCACAGTGGAAGAATTTTACCCCTCAACTCAGAACACCCCTCTAGCAGTCTGCTTTTATAAAGCTTATAGCACAGAGAAATCTAAATGTGTGCTTTCTATGGAAAAACTACTTCACTAAAAATGAATGAGAAAGGGATGCAGCTGAGCATGCTCATTCTTATAAATTGGGTAATTGGTTGGTGGAAAGGTCAAACAAGCCAGGAGATTTACCCTTAGGAAGTGCTTCACACGAAGACCAGAGTAGCAGCAAAACCAGGTGTGTATAGTTGTAGTTACTTTGGTAGATTTAACTAGAAATTGATTAATTCTTTTCTGTGGCTTTTTTGAGGTCAGAAGCAAAGATATCTTTCCAAGTTAGAGAGAAGATATTTCAGTTTTGAGTTGAGTGGTGAAGAAAGAGTATCAAATTGTTCTGTGGATAGTGAAAGGCCAGACTGACCACAGAAATGTGAACAGATTGAAAATGGTATTTGATATTGCCTTCTTGAAAATAGCTGTGTATTGCTAGGGCTAGGACCCCTCAAGCCCATGTAAAGCTACACGACTACATCAGTTGTCGGGTTGAGGCAATAGCTATGCTAATTGTATGGCTAGGGCAATTCATAACTAAAGCCAAAATGTTTCATTATTTTCGTCATACTAAATTTCCATTTGTATTGTCAGGGCTAGAGCTCACACCCCTCAAACCCATTGTACAGACTGGGTCAACAGACCCCTCACATGCCAGGCTGGGTCATAGACCCCTCACAAGCAAGTCCATGCTAGGTAATTGGGAAAGATCCCGGGAGCCGTTGGCAGACAACCCGAGCTCAGTCCTCAGCAGCAGAAGCAGCAGCAGTGGTGGCCTCTTGGGGAATCCCTACGGCACTGGCAGCAACAGCCCCCAGCAGCAGTAGTGGCCTTCCCATGGCCCCCCTGGGGTGAGGGGGGGCATGGATCAGAGCCACTCATCCTTTTACTTAAGTCTCTAACCCAGGACACCTGGGTGCACATATGCAAGTACATTAGACAATAGCCAAGGAACATCTGGGCACATGTGCATATTGACATCAAATGCTCAGCAAGATTCTGAACATCTGAGGGGCCTTGACCATTTTCCTATATTTTCCCTATAGCCCATTGTACAGACTGGGTCACAAACCCTTCACACACAGGTCCATGAGCTAGGTAATAGGAAAAGGTCCTGGGAACTGTAGGTAAAAAATTAAGAGGCTTTATTCAGAGCTAGGAGCAACTACCCTAGCGGCCTCCTGCAGAGTCCCGAGAAACACTGCATCAGAGCCTTTAGTCCTTTATACTTAGGTCCATAACCCAGGACACCTGGGTGCCCATACGCAATTACATTAGATAGTAACCAAGGAACACCTGGGCGCATGTGGATGTTTACAGCAAATGCTCAGCAAGATTCTGAACATCTGAGGGGCCCTGACCATTTCCCTATATTTTCCGTACATGGCCTAAAGAGTAGATTTTGTGTTCCCACCACAAAAAAAAAGTATGTGAGGTAATGCATATGTTAATTAGTTCAATGTAGCCACTCTACAATGTATACATATTTCAAAACATGATGTTGCACACAATAAATATACACATTTAAATTTTCGTCAATTTAAAAAAAAAATTGAGTAGGAAAAAAGAGCATTTACCTTGAGGCTTAATACAGTACGTGGCTGCCCTTATGAAGCATGGGAAAGCTCATTATAAACTATAAAACACTATGTGGGGAAAAAACAAGGTATCTGAGGGCCCAATTGAAGTTGCAACCTTTGCATTTATAATGGCACCAAACTATTTGGTTACATGACTGTTTTTAGACTAAGACAGAGAAAAGGAAAACTTTATACTAATCTATGGATGAAATTTTCTCAGGGATGTGTAGCAGAGATACAAATGGATATAGAAGTTCTGTCAAGAGACCAGTTGAACTTTGGGTCCAAGAAAAATGGATGGATCATGAGAAAACTGGAGGAAGGAAAGGACAGAAAGCTAAAGACATAGGGAAAAATGAAAGACATCTAGTGATTTGAAGTTCTTGAGTGATTAAACAATAATTGTATTGAAACAACATACTGTACTGCACAAATATATACAAGTAAATGTGAAAATATTTGGAATAAAATACATAAATATGTTAGTTGTTAAGGTAATAATAATAATTGTATTTAAATACCTGAATGAAAGGTTTGAAAGGTTAAGATATTGTGTTCAGAGAATGTGATATATATTTTTTTCAGATTTATTCTTTTGATTGAGGTATGGAATTGTGTGTATTTACTGTGCATGATATACTATTTTGAAGTATATATACATGGTGGAGTGGTTAAATCTAGCTAATTAACAGATGCAGTACCTCACATACTTATCATTTTTGTGGTGATAACACTTAACATCCACTCTCAGCATTATTCGAGAATGTAATATATCACCATTAACTACAAACAGTGTGGTATATTTGATGTATGATGATATTTGAAATACAGGTACATTTTGGTATCACACCTTTGAAAATTCTAATGGGTGTAGAATATTTTTTAAGTCACATTTAGATGAATATACTTCTGTTTGTTTTGCTTTTTTAGCTATTATAGCTTCTGCCACTTAAAAAAATTAATTATATCAAATTTATGTCTGCTGTCAGGAAAGTTATTTGCAAGAATTCAAATTTAGAAAAGCAAAGTCATCCCATTCTGCTATTCAAAACTGTGAGTCAATATTGTAAAAATATATATATTAAATTGCTACAAACACAAGAATACAAGAGCATTTAAAGCTAGCAACATCATCGCTTTTTCAACTGATTCTAGCAAATTTTACTAGATAAGTACTTTTAGATGGAATAAATCAGATTTGTTTAGATTTGGATTAAGATAGTATTGTTGAGACAGACAAACAGATAGGAAACTCCTGCCTTATATCATATGCGTCAAATATTCTAAGAATATTTTTGCCTCCTCTTTCCAGGCTATTTTAAAGCACCAGGCATAAATTAGGCATTTGTAATTTGTAGGTCAGTGGTTACCAACTGGAAGGAGATAAAGTGAGTATCGGAATACTGTATATATCTGAAAAATTTATTTGAATTTTCCATCCTGTACTCTACTCACTTCTATCCTTCATACGTCTTTACCTTACAGAGAAAATACTAGAATCGATAAGTGGTAGGTAAGAAATTGTGTATTTCAAGAAAACATCTTCTGGTGAATTGATGTGCACCTCTGGTTAAGAATCTGTTCTTCTCCAGTTCACAATAACAGAAACCATTATAACCCAGAAGAGGCCCTTCACTCTTATAGCTAGTGATGATAGCCACACTACCAAGAAAATAGTCCTGCAACTTTAGAATTTCCACATGTGGAATAATCTATCCTGCAACTTTAGAATTTCCACATGTGGAATAATCTATCCTGAGCTCTGTACCAAGCAAAATGCTAAAACAAATATTTCTTTTCTAATTTAAGTCATTTGAAAATATTCTAACTAAAACAATTGAAAAAAATCTTATTTACAACATCAACGTATTAAATTGTACTTTAGTAAAGTTAACTATTTTTAACTAAATATTTCATAAATCCAGTATTGTTTAAGCCAAATGCTCCCTTACTGAGGGACTGATAAAATTAAGATTGCAGATTAGAATTGTCTCATTATAATATAAAAGCCATGTAGCAATATCCTTATATATAGATAATTAGAATATCCTACAAATTATAAAATATATTACTGATTTTCATTAAAGGACAAAATAAATTATAAACTATATTAAAGATTATTAAAGGCATTTTCCAGATAAGAAAAAGAGACAAAATTTCTATAATATTTCTTTAACCTCTAATTGATGGGTAATCATGATGCAGTCAATGGTTTCTAAGCCCCTATATCTAAGCTGCTCGTATGCCCATGAAGCCTACAGTCCATGTCGCACTTCAACTTTTAACATTCAGTATGGCCATAAATGTGTAATTGATACCACTAAAATGGTGACCATTCTGTCCCTCCAAACTCTTTCCTGTTATAAAACATATAGAAGGATATTATTATAGTTTATTAGCAACCATTTTCCACTCTAAAAATTTAACACCATCTAGAGGAAACTTCACATTAAACTAGCACCTGTGAAATCCTTCCACAAGGATAACTAAATTTTTTTTCATTATAATTCCCTTTTTCCACACATAAAATAATGATCAGCAAATTATACCTAGAGAAAACTTTTTTAGCATGCTTTTATAGAGCATCTGCTATTTAAGTATTTAAACTAGCAAATTTTATAGGGAGTAATTAAGCCATTTTCTTTGTCCACTGACATTCTCTATAAAAGTAAAACTTGTAGACTCTTACTTGTGATCAATCAAAAAAACCTCAAGAAGTCTAGTGCAAAGCCAGAGGCAAGATTTTATTTGTTAAGTAAAGAACCCACATGGATAACTATTATCAGAAAGATTAAGAAATCTATTTTAGGAAAATAATTGACTTTTGTGAAGAATACGTGTCAATCAAGCAGGCTACAAGACACAGCCTTTTGCTTTGATGGGTAAAAGATCCCCATTTACTACAGGCACAATCTCTGATGTGTGACATGGGGTTTCTACAACCTAAGCTTCCAGAGTCAGATTAGGTCCGTGGAGCATTCTCTTTATAAGTGCTAACATGCTAGTAACTTTTAGAAATACAAATTCCCCCCTCTCAGTCTCTAAGGCAGTTCTAGACAAGGAAAGAGGATCTCATCTTTCCTACTCAGTCATGTATCTCCTTTTCCTTTTAAATGCTTGAGATGAGAGGTGTAGGAGATTAGGCCATGGGGGAACTTGGTAGGCCATTAGTGTGGAATGATCAGTCACTTAGTTTAAAGGTTATAGTGTGATTTAAAAATTAATATTTGCTCACAAGTTCTTTCCTCCATGACACTGTAAATAAATAGTTCAGGTCTCTTTCTTTCCCCTCCTTACCTCAGGTGCTTCCATTACAAAATGGGCATTTACTATTGATTTATATCCTGTCCTTGGGAAGCAAGCAATGAGAAATACAACTCAACCTCTTGTACACCATCTGATGTTAATTGACTCATATAGCTGTCAAATAGGGAAGGCTTTGGTTCTGGCCCAATCCATTTTTATTGTTCTCTGATGTCCTCATCTGGACCCTCCTCTGTGTGCTGGTTTCATCCTCACATTGGTCTCTTTCATAGTAGTAAAGTAGATATAGCTATTTCAGGCTTCCCACACACTAGACTTTCCAGAGGTGAGAAGAGTTCCTTTTTCTGTGGCTTACACTTTAAAACAAAATATTGCTTCCTAGAAGCTCCCAGCAAGACTCCCCTAGAGTCATTGTGTGTGAACAGGGTCATAAGCCAATTTCTGAACCAATCTTGGTATCAAAGTTATGGGATTAGCTCCGGATCTAGGAGGCTCTGCCTTTAGAGCTGGTAATAGGGTCAGGTTCCTGACCAGCTTCCTAAACAAAAATCAAAAAAATATGTATCATTAGAATGGAAAAGGGAAAAACATTTTGGATCCCGGATTTTCTCTTTGCTGAAGGTTATCAAAAACTAATTTAAGAGATGCATAGTTTTAATAAATCATCAGAGTATGAGTGATGCATTACAATGTTAATGATTTTACAAAAATAGCTAGGATTTTTAAAAATAATTGTGATTATATTGATTTATAATGAGTTAGAAAACTATTTACACCAGTCACTCATCAAGGAAAAAGTTTTGAGAATTATTACCAAAGCTAAGAACTGCAAAAAACAAAACAAAACAGAATTCCATCACATAAGTTAGAAATAGAAAAACACATCCCAGAATATTAAGTGAGACATTTTCTCAAAACCACATATATTTGGATTATAGAATATAAGAAAAGATAATCAAAAGTGTTCTTCAAACAACAACCAAATGGACAAATAAGTTGAAACAATTTGACTATGTCATGAAATATTTGCAAAGGAAATTCTTCTGAAATATTCTATTACAAGTTCATCCACAATTGCCTTTTGCTTAAGCATGATACTAGTATTGCTTCCCACTCTGAATAAATTATTATAAGTTACAAACTGTGTTTTGAAAGTTGTATATGTAATTAAATTTTCTGATAAAAGCCTTTGAAAATTGGACTCACTTGAAATTGAGCTGAATTGAATTGACTCAGTTTGGTGATTTTTCTGAAGACCACCATTTCAGTTGCTGCATAACAAATCACACCTAACCTTAATGACTTAAAACAACAGCCATTTATTTTGCTCATAAATCTGCAGTTTGGAGAGGGTTCAGTTGGAATGGCTCATCTCTGCTCCACATGGCATTAGCTGAGGCAGCCTCAAATGGGGACTGGGAGATCTGCTTTCTAGATGGCTCATTCACACAACTGAAAAGCACATGGCTCTTGAACTGGAGCAGCGGGCTGGAGTACTGTGACCTGATTGGGCATCCTTAAAATGTAGTGGCTGGGTTCCTCAGCGAACCTCCCAAGAAAGCAAAGAAGTTCATGGCAGTTTGTGATCTAGCCTCGAAAGTCACATAGTATCAATTCTGGCATACCCTATTCATTAAGATAATCACAAAGGGCCACTCTGGTTCACAACACCAAGACCTAATGTAAGAAGTGTCCAGTTCACAATATATGGACAGTATAAGGGATGGGAGATATTGTGGCACCCACATTTGCAAAATACACTCGGTCCCAACTGCCCCCTATTAATTTCTTCTCCCCTCCTCTCTCTTCTCCCTTTCTCTCTCCATCTCTTTCATCTTTACTATATGATTTTTTTAAATCTGTCATCTAATTATAGAAGCAAAGTTGGAGACCCATTGGTTGGGAGATGCAAAAGAAAGTGTAACAAGCAATCACTCCCACAGTCACTTCCACAAAATCACTCCCACTCACTTTTCCCAATGCATACACATACCCCCAACCTCTCCCTGCCCTTTATAACATATAAATGAGTGTTCCTGTGGTCGTGCCTCTTTCTATAGTTACATGGTTTAGGTTATGTATTATTTCTTCATATCTATATACAGTCATTCAGATACTATAAAAAGAAATACTTTACAACCTTTGGAAGCAGACAACTGGGTTTTAATCTTGGCTCTGCTATTTATTTACAGTGTGTTTTTAGTAAGTGGGTTAACATACTTTGATATCTGTAAAATAAGATAATGATGTATAGAGTTTCTGTGTGTACTAAATGAACATCATATAGAAAATCCTCAGCATATTATCTAACACATAAGTGCCCAATGAATGGTACCTATGCATTATCACTCATGCATGCACGCATAAAACATATAGGTGCTGAATGATATAGATATAAATGAGGTATTTAATCTGCCTTTATTAACCTTGCAATTAACTAGGGGAGATAATCCTATAAACAAAAGCCTTTTTAGACTATTTGTGGGAAATAAATAGATGGGGAGTGCTTTGTGTGAATTGTTTGCCCTTTAGGAACTGGGACTTTGAAACATGCAGAGTCCAAATTTGCAAGGATGTGATGCATAAATTACTGAATTGGATCATTGGGAAGTAAGGGGAAGCAGGACTCATGTCCACACTTTGGTCTCAGACCTATGTAGTCTACTTATTGGAAACACAACTTTCTATAAAGGATTTTGATTTAAAGTTTACATGTGTCAAGATGCAGCTGCATTCTCACGATACAAATTGCTGACACTTCACCCTGTCCCTTCAATAGGCTGTTCCAAGGCACTTCTGATTAGTGCAGTGCATGTTACAACCAGTGAGTTCCATGGTCATGGGCCCACTGTGCACTTCCTTTGCCATGTGTGTCTTGACTTGGCATGGGGTTATGTGCGATCTCATATATGTGAATCAATCACACTGTGCACCCTCAGACAGTGAGATAGGCTGAGGACCTGCAGGAAGGTAAGGAAAGTCCATATCCAGAATATGCATCCATTTCTATCAGAATGAATCACTGCTTCTTCCAGTGTAAAAGGGGTATATTAACACCAATCTGCTGTCAAGTGGCTGTTACACTCCTTGAGGTATTATGTCATACAGGGAATGCAGAGTTGCTCTTTGTTGTGTGCAGGTTTCACGTTTGGAAGCACCAGTAGCTACAGGGTTGAGAGCCCTGGGCTGGTGGGCCTACACATAACCTCCACCTATGACCCCGTATATGCCTCTTCTTTCATGTGCTTGTAATGAGAGTAAAGGAATGGCCAGTGACAGAGGCTGGCCAGCATTGTCATTTTGATCAACATAGTTGTTTAGTGCCTCATCCATGGTCGGTGCTTTGGTGGGTATCATGAAATATGAAAATTTTTATATTACATGCCAACTCTCATGTCTAAACATATGTCTCTACCCCAGACCTCCTAAGCCCCAATCCTCCCATCTTTCACTTTCCAGGCTTCTGATCAGCTGGCCAAGCTTTCAGCATGGTGATTTGACATAGGTTCTGACATCAGGCCATTTTTCTTTCCACACAAAGTGGAATACCACTTGAAACTCTTTTCACAGGGAGAATTTTTCCTCACCACTGTATTTTAATGCCACCCTGAGGCACACTGGAGTGCCCTTGCCACCCATCTTTAGCCTGCACCTGCATTCTGTACTGACCCATCTGTGATTAAGTCTTCACCTTTCCCACCTTTGTCAGCTGTGGTAAGGGATCCCCCATACAGCCATAGATTTATTCTGAGGAAGGGGCTCTAGTGTCTCTGTGGTGGATGACATAGAGTTTGGGCGCTCTCTCTCTCTCTCTCTCTCTCTCTCTCTCTCTCTCTCTCTCACACACACACACACACACACAATTAATATGATAACCATCTGGACCCCACTTCCTTACTCAACACTACGACATCAACATTAACTTATCTCTGGTTTCTTCCTTTCTCCCATGCTTACTGTTTCAATTTTTGAGGAGTTATTAAAGAGAAGAGGGGACAAATACAAAACACTAAATTTGAAAAAAAAATACTAGAAGAGAGAACATTTAGGAGCAAAGGATAGGGTGAGATGGGGTAGATGAAGAGGAAGAAATGGGATAGAATCAAAACAGAAAAATGGGATGGACAGAGCAAATACAAGAAGGCAGATAAAGGAGCATCTCTTTTCTCCACTCTCAGCAATAATTTACTAGAGAGTGTGAGGCTAAGAAGTCATGATATCTGACAAGCCTGGGGATTGGTCATTTTTTGAGATCTTTTCCAGCTGAGATATTATTACTCTTATCACTTCTAAATTTGTACACCTCGTGGGAGGGATTATTTTGCCTTGTGTGACTAGCTAATACGAAAACATTAATGAAAGAGAGGAGTTTAAAGCAAACCTTCCCTGATTGTCAGTTTGATATTGGCTACCTTTCCCCAGCAATCATGATACCTTTTAAAGCTGTTTGTAACTTGAAACTTCTTTGGTACAAAATTCACTCAAGAGGTAACACCTTGTAGTACTCAGGCTTAGAGATAAATAGAATTAAAAGATAATACAAGTCTTTCCATCAACTTTTTGATAGCCCTGCATACTGTATTTGGACAGGGCTAGGTAAAAATACCCCGCTAAAGTAAATTATTTGGGGATATTTTTGTAGAACAATGTATTAAAAAGACATTTCTGATCCTTATTCCACACTAATCCATACTATTACAGCTGACTTGCTTCCCACAAAATTTGTTTTTAATTTTTTTCCTTTTATTAGAAAAGTATGTTTTATAATTACAAAAGACCCAGTTACTAGGTATACCATTCCTTTTTTCTTAATTCCACTACTAATCAGCCAAATGTATTATTAATTAATGATTACATGTGTTTTACCTGACAGATATTGCTAAATCCCATACCATTTGTCACCCCACCCTCCCCATCACGTGACTGATCCTTTACTAGGTTATACTCAAGAATAATATTCAATATTCAACTGGTATAGGTTTATTTACAAAAACATTTTTAAAAGATACCACACATATTATTAAACTTTGTACCAACCAATAAGATATAACACAAATTGTTTATTATTAACTTCTAAATTATTTATTGATTCTTTTAAATTGTTAATGTAATCTTTTGTAGGGCATGGCTGTCACTAGTGAAAGATGAGCCTATCTCAGGTATGGGTTGGTGAAGGTAAACACATTAAATTTTTCCAAAGACTTCTCCATTACATTGATAATGATTAGAAAACAAAATCTCAGTTTCTAGGACAATTCCTTCACTATCCACAAGGTTATATATTTTTACTATGCTGAATCCTGTCTTAGATTCTGCTGAAATAACATCAATAGCATACAAAATATTTTGTGTAAATATATTTAAAAGTATTTAATATCTCTATTATTTACCAACTCACAAACTTCACATTTAGGAGTATCATTTTTAATTTGTTGTTTTAATTTGAATGTTTTATGTTTACACTTATTCACAAAATTTTATAGACATTATTTTGTTAGTTTCAGGATTAAATATAATAAAACCCTAAATATTTTAATTTATGTTTGTTCGTCAAGTAATAAATGCATTTTTACATATTAGACAATCTGATAGCTTTTTCTTTCAGATTTTTTTTTATATTTTCTAAGCATAACACATTCCCCCATTTTTATATCTTCCATTTTTATGGTTTTCTTTAATTAGTTGTACATATAGTTTATTACTTATCAGGTCAGATTGGTTTTGAATAGTTGAAACATTACTTTTTTGTAAAGCAAAATAGATAATTGATCTTTGAATAACAGTTGCTTAAGCTTAACTTATAAAATATATACTTTCTCCCCAAATTGTTCACTCTAACTTTACATTTTCTATTGACATACAAGGTCAAAACATTTCCAAACTGCTTTTGCATCACTTCATTATATAATTTACTTGAGGTATACTTCTATTATTTCAATTCTTAGCTCTTCAGATTTATTATTTAATCCTCTTTGGTATTTACCTGATGTGTTATAGAAAGTATAAAATTTACCAACACAAGATTTTATGTAATTTGCTTGATTTACATCTTTTATTGAATGATCCATAGTTCATTGAGCATGGTGTGGAAGGTAATGCCAAATGAAAAGATTCAATTTTTTTCTCTGAAATGTTGACTAAAACTAAAAACTCTCTTCTGTCATTATATCAACACCATCTATATAAAATCTAATAAGGTTTTTATATGACTATTTCTTAGTGAAACACTTCCCTTAAGCACCAACAATAAAGTGTTATATAATTTGGTTACTGTCTGTTCTAGCCACAGGAATTTATTAAAAATATGTGCAGTTTCCACAGATTCGAAAGATTTATTTTCATAATACTTTAAAGAAATGTTTATAATTGTATCCAAACGTTGTTGTCTTTTTTATTCCAGGTTTTAGTTTTTAATATTCTATTAGAATTGTTGAATTTAGATTTACAGCAGAATCACAACATTCTATCAGAATAACAAATTCCATCAATTTAGAAGTGGCAGCAATTGACCTGTTTTGTGGATAGTAATACAGTAACAATTCTCCTCAAGCATGGTGTTTCTATAGAATGAGCACCAAAACAACAGAATACCCACAGTGATATCATAAATGCTTTTGTGAGTAGCACAGAGCACATTCTTTGATGAAAATATGACTTTTATAAGAAGGACCTTTATCATGGTCACTGTAACATCCCACATCTGTTACCTTAAATTGTTGTATTTAAACATCGGCATGGGTTTAGTTCAGCATTTTAACAATTGAGAATACCATGCAAATGGGTACTAACTCTGTTGATAAATTATTTCCATACAGGAGAGGAGTGTATAAAGCTCAGGGATGGTTTAACAATGGGGTTACAGTTCCCCTTTTGCTCATTAACTGGTAACCTAAAAGTAAAAAAAAGGAGTGTAAATATAGCAGTTTATTTTCTGGCAAAACCAAATTTACTCCCTATAACAATAGCAACATCAAAGTAAACATGTCAAAATTTGCCTGGCATTAAAATGGCTGTGTCAAAATACCATATACTCATAGAAAGTATTCAGAGATAGGATCTAACAGGTAGGTCAGAGCCAAGTAGTATATGTCCTTGGGGGACATTGTAATTAATTCTATAGGATAAAAGTAATTACTGGGATTTGTCAGGGGAGTACTATGGTGGAAATGGTGTTTTGGGAAGATTAATTTAATCCATAGGAGGATAGTTTAGAGTTTTGAGAGTATAAAGAAAAAGGTCAGTGAATAACTTATTGTAATTATCTAGGATTAAAATAAAAAGCCATATAGGGAGAAGACAGTGGAAATGACAAGAGCTATTTCAAAGATTAAAAAGACAAGATTATTAAAATTATTATACAATGGGGATGAAGAATAGGAAGGAATATTAAACTTAAAATTCAGGCCTGTTTTTCTCATATAAAAATAAATTTGAATGTAGTCCACCCAGAGCTGGTGTATTTACCTAATGTTACCATCAGGGACCTTGGTTCAATCTGCTTTCCAGACAGTAAGAAGTAGAAAGGGGAAAGGCTTGGAACAAGCAGCATTTATTCCATTTATCAAGAAAGAAATATAATTACACAAAGTTTTTTTCAGTCCTTCCCTAAGGTCTCATTCATTACTACTGTATCACATGGCCATTGATTACTGACCACAATGGGATGCAGCCAGGAGCTCCCTCTCTCCTGGTATCTGTTGGGTGGGGTCATGGCAAGTACTAGCAGAAGACTGAGAGATACTGGAATGCTTATTTCCCTGAGTCTTCTAGGTGGGCCACAGTCCGGTAGTGACTCTGCAAAGGGAGGAAGCTCATGTCAGGTGGCCCTCTCCTACAGATTCAGCTTGCACAGGATACGTGGTAACCACTCTCCTTCCCCCCCCCTTTTTTTTGTCTTCCCTTATTGGTTTCCCTTAACCAAGCCCAAATCTTTGTGATGTGGCTCATTTCTTCAATTACTCCTTTTGTTTGTGCTACTTTTTTCCTGTTAAAACCCAGACAGCAAATAATTTTGATAAAATTCCCTCTGAATAAAATTGGGGAAAAAGAAATGACTAGATTGAGTAGGAAGTTAGCAAATAAAAATTCATTTGATTAAAACAAAAATGAAAGAAATTCTTGAATTTGCATGAAAAATATGACCCAAGAAAAAATGTATACAGCCAATAAGTTATCCTTATGTGAAGGTAAATGACAGGTTTTATAATGTTAAGAATTTAAATATAAAGGAAATCAGAAAATGTAACATCGATGTGTTAATCATTTAAAAAAAACTTCTTAAAAGCATAATATTATCAAATGGACATATATCATCAAATATAATGAGATTTGAAGTCAGTTAAAATAGATGTAATTAAAAATAACTACTAAACTGAATAAAATGTCAAAATTAGTCTAAAGAATACTAGTGTTTAAGTAATATTTCAAAATGATAATTGAGATTTTAAATCTGAAATTATAATAAAATGGAAAAATGAGATTACTTTTGTAGAATGCTTCAGAAAGCATTTGCTGTACTGCTTATTGCAAATTGCAGAGACTTAAAGGTTAAAATCTCACTCTTGAATCTAATAACTAACAAATAACAAAGAAGAATAACCTCCAAAAAAAAAAGATAACCACAAGTAGAATTTAAAACAAAATATACATCCTCCAAAACACTGGGGGAAGGGCAGGTAAAGGAATCCAAGTTTATACGTCAAAGGATAAAAACAAAGAAAACATAAAGGAAAAAATCATAGGTGACAACTGAGCCAAATACTCAAGTTATAACAACAGTTGTAAATAGAATAAATCCTCCAAATCAATCAATAAACAAACTAGCAAACAAGAATCTCTGACTGATGAAGTCAAACCAAAATCCTAGATCATACAACCTCCAAGAGACGTGCCTTAAATAAAGTGACACTAAATAGTAGAGGCAACATTATAGGCAAATTCTATCAGGCCAATGTACGCACAATTCAAGGCAAAAACCATTAAGTGGTACAAAATTAGTTATTTTTAAATACGTAGAAAGAGACGTCATAATATAATCAAATTTATACTGTAACTCTTTATGATAAATGAAATTGAAAGAAATGTATAAATCCCAAACAGTTAAAAATAAAATTCCAAAGTTGTAGGAACTAAATTGACCTCTGTTATGCACACTAACATGAAAAATAGTACAGAAGTCTGAATATCAATTGTAGATAATATGGATTATGCTTGTGATACATAAAGATACATGTGTATGTGTTTGTGGTGTGTGTTAATAAAATGCATTTTTGAGCTTTTATAACATGAGACTAAAGGGAGATAGATACTTGCACTAAATGGCCTCTAGTTCCCTTAGAGATAAAGATTGAATCAAATTTCTTTTCTGCTGAATTATAAAATGGATGCATCTGTTGGTAAGTTACTCCCTGGATACACAGGGCATTTTTCTTTTTCCTTCTTTTGAACCTGCGTCTTGTCTTTCAAGCCACTAGGGTAACATCTAAAAAATTATCGCTTCAGTGGCTCCTCATAGAATGTACTTTTGAGACTCACTTTCTGTGTTATATTCTGGGCAACTGCCAGAAAATTACAAGACATTTTCCTTGTAGCATTTTGTCATTTTAGGCATCCAGTCTTGGCTGAAAATTCAAAGAGAAGATGAGAAAAAGGTCAAATCTCTTAACATTGAGGAATTTATAACACTACAAGTAAAAGTTAATTCCCAAAGCTCTCATGTAAAAGCAAGCACAATAGTTATGGTGGTACATAGGTTGATGACTAAATATTTTTTTCTGTTTTGACTTGAGTTTAATTTTCAATTACTGACTAGGTTTTGTTGACCTAACATGTCCATTAACAATAGGCATTAGATGGGCCAAGCCCGTGGTGTACTCGGGAGAGTGCGGCGCTGGGAGCGCAACAACGCTCCCACTGCGGGTTCGGATCCTATATAGGACTGGCCGGTGCACTCACTGGCTGAGTACCGGTCACGTAAAAGACAAAAAAAAAAAAAAAAAATAGGCATTAGAGAAAATATTAGAAACTCCAATAAAAAACTGCTTTATAAAATGTACATTTTC